>NW_020838015.1:4638103-4652489 GCF_003676395.1 Aethalodelphis obliquidens | reverse complement strand
CACACACACACACACACACACACACACACACACACACACACACACACCATGTATAGGTGAATATTTGAGCTCTGCAGGCAACTCGAGATGGTTTCCAATGGCCACTGTGTAATGAATATTAACATCTATGACCTGCAGAGAGAAAGAAAGAAAAACACCTACTCTGAAGACAGGAAAACTGAACTGAAGGTCTGACATTGCCATGTTACATAATCTCTCTGAGCCTCAGTACATTCATGTGAAAAATAGGAAAAATGGTGCATATACACTTACTTCAAAGGATTATTATATTAAGAAAACATCTGTGAAATTGCATTTCAAAGTGTAAGGCATCATATAAATGTAAGTTGCTATTAGAGCTGTTGATGAATTTCATGACTGTCATTTTGTGTTTTGCTTTGAGTCCTCTGTGATTTTTGAATTATGTTTGTTTGGATGAGAATTCTTATAGCTAACTTTTAGGAAGACCAGAATATTATTAATGGTTCCACAGCTCTTATTATGTTTAGTTTCTTTTTTCAGCAACCAATTTGGATAATGGCTTTAAAATCATGATAGAATATTTGGTTATTACATTACCCTGCATTGATTTTAGGGATAAACATTGTGTATCTTGTGATGAAATAATTTTTCATGCCATCTCCCTAATAGTGGAAGATTAAGATAGTTTCCTGCCCCAAGTATTAGGGAGCTACTAATAAGTTATTTATAGTGCTCTGACTTATTATTTTTCTACTATTCAAGCTTGTACTATTTAAAAATTGACAGTAAAAGTAAAAATGACAGAATTTTAGTAGGATCCACAGTATCAAACCAGATCTTTCTCTGACAACATTTCAGCCCTCAGACTACTAAAAGTGGGAGTAGGAAGTACAGAGGCTAATTTGGGTCTTTCTCATGTGTAGTGAGGACAGCTTGAAAAATTTGACCACCATCAGAAAGCTCTGTAACTGGGAGACCAAATAAGAGAGGCAGAAAGGATGTCAGCCTCTGTCTACACTCCTCCTGACAACTAGCTGGGCAGTAGTTCCTGCTGGAATCATGCTAATGCAGTCCCGTTGGGATTCACTGCTGAGAACTGCAGGCCACTCCATTTGATGCCTTCTCCTGCTGCAGGTTTCTATAGTGGCTCCCAGTGAAGCCTTAGGTGCTGACAAGCTCTATGACTTGCTGGTGTCAGTTTTTACCAAAGAGGAAATTTTTCAGTGTAATGTCTCTCCTAAATTTATACTGAATTATATATGTATTTATTTTATGTATTTTTTGAAATATAGTTGATTTACAATATCATATTAGTTTCTGGTGTACAGCACAGCGATTCAGATACATACATACATATATATATATATATATAGAGAGAGAGAGAGAGAGAGAGAGAGAGAGAGAGAGAGAGGGAGAGAGAGAGTGTCTTTTACATATTCTTTTCCATTATGGTTTATTATAGGATATTAAATATACTTCCCTGTGCTATACAGTAGGACCTTGTTGTTTATATATTTTATATATAGTAGTTTATAGCAGCTATGTATTTTGAATAGCAACAGCTGGAGGAGTCAAATTTCTAAAAACTATGAAGGTATGGAAAAAATAATTTTTGTTTTGTTTCCTTCATTCCTTCCTTCCCTCTTTTCTCCCTCCCTCCTTCCCTCCCTCTCTTCCTTTCTGCCTTTCTCTCCCTCTCTCTCAAGGCAGATGGAGGGTGGATGATAAGGAGGTGGAGGAAAAAAGAAAATGGGAAAATATATATTTATTTATCATTTTTTGAAGTCCTTTACTCCTCTTTTTTCTATGACTATGGTTAATATACATTTCTTCTGCAACTAAAAGAATAAGACAACAAAAAACTAGTAAGGGCAAAGATGAATTGAAAAAATCTTGACCTAGTTGACATAGATAGAACATTGCAATCACAACTGCACAATACATATATTTTAAAGACACATGGAACATTTACAAAAAATGACGAAATTCTGGGCCATAAACCAAGTCGCAACAAATTTCACATGATTAAAATCATAAAGAACAGGGGATCAATAACATTTTTCTTAAAGGGCTACACAGTTAATTATTTTAGGCTCATGGACTAAATGGCCTATATCATAACTATTCATTCTGTAAAATCCTTTACTCCTTAAAATCAATATACTGACTTAAGAATCTAAAATATATAAATTGAAGAAACTTTATTTGCTCATAAAATGAAAAGTTGCTAATTAGCAACAAGATAACATATCAAAGTATAAAACTCACTGGTAAAGAAAAAAATAGTTAAATTCAGAATACTCTAATGTTGTAATGGTGGGTAAATCACATAATTCTAGTATGAAGTTAAAAGACAGAAGTATTGTAAATTGCTATAACTATAATAATTCGTTAATGGATATACAATGTAAAAAGATGTAAATTGTGACATCAAAAAACATAAAATAGGGCTTCCCTGGTGGCGCAATGGTTTTGAGTCTGCCTGCCGATGCAGGGGCCACGGGTTTGTGCCCCGGTCCGGGAAGATCCCACATGCCGCGGAGCGGCTGGGCCCGTGAGCCATGGCCACTGAGCCTGCGCGTCCGGAGCCTGTGCTCCGCAATGGGAGAGGCCACAACAGTGAGAGGCCCACATACCGCAAAACAAAAAACAAACAAATAAACAAACAAAAAACATAAAATATGGGGAGGTAGTATATAAATGTAGAGCTTTTGTGTACTTTTGAAGTTAAGTGTTATCAGCTTAATATAGACTATTATAAATATGTTTTATGTTAAGTGCCATGGTAACCACAAAGCAAAAACCCATAGTAGATACACAAAAGATAAGGAGGACAGAATCAAAACATACCACTGCAGAAAATCATCAAACCACAAAGGAAAAGAACAAGAGAGGAAAAAAGGATCAAAGGAATCATAAAGCAACCAGAAAACAATGAACAAAATGTAAATAGTAAGTCCACACCTATCAATAATTTTTTCAAATGTAAATGGGTTAAATTCTCCAATTAAGAGATGTAGAGTTTTGGCTGCCTAGATTTTTAAAAATCCAACTATATACCACCTACAGGAGACTCAGTTCAGCTCTAAGAACACAAACACACTGAAAATAAAAGAATAAAAAATACATATTCTATATAAATGGAAGCCCCAAAAAAGCACAGGTACTATGCTTATATCAAATAAAATAGACTTAAGCCAAAGACTGTAACAAGAGACAAAGAAGGGCATTACATAATGATAAAAGGAGGAATCCAACAAGAGGATATAACATTTGCATATACTTGTGTACCCATCACTGGACAGCCTAAATATATAAAGTAAATATTAACAGATCTGTAGGGAGAAATAGCAATACAATAATAGTAAGGGACTTCAGTACCCCATATTCAACAATGGAGAGATCATCCAGACAGAAAATCAATAAAGAAATATTGGCCTTAAACTACTCATTAGACTAGATGGACTTAACATGTGGTTACAGAACATTCCATCCAACATCAGCAGAATACGCATTCCTCTCAAGCACACGTGGAACATTCTCCAGGATAGATCATATGTTAGAACACAAAACAAGTCTTAATAAATTTAAGAACATTTAAATCATATCAAGTAAATTTTCTGACAACAATGGTATAAAACCAGAAGTCAATCACAAGAAGAAAACTGGAAATTTCACAAATATATGGATATTAAACACATTACTGAACAATCAGGGGGTCAAACAAGAAATCGAAAGAAAAAATTTAAAATATCTCGAGACAAAAGAAAATGGAAGCACAACATACCAAAACTTATGGGATGCAACAAGAGCATTTCTAGGAGGGAAGATTATAGTGATAAAGGCCCATATTGAGAAGTAAGAAAGATCTCAAATAAACAACCCAACTTGACACCTCAAGGCACTAGAAAAAGAAGACCAAACTAAGCCCAAAGTTAGCAGAAGGAAGAAAATACCAAAGATCAGAATGGAAACAAATGAATAGAGACTAAAAAGATAATAGGAAAGATAAAAAAGAGATGGTTTTTTGAAAAGATAAACTAAGTAGACAGACCATTAGCTGGACTCACCAAGAAAAAAAGAGGAAGGATGGTAATAAAATTAGCAATAAAAGAGGATACCTTACAAATAATACCACACAAATACAAAGAATCACAAGAAACTACTATGAAAACTTTTACACCAAAAAATTGGATGATCTAGAAGAAATGGGTAAATTCCTAGAAACATACACCTTACCCAGACCGAATCATGAAAAAGTAGAAAATCTGGACAGACCAATTACTAGTAAGGAGATTGAATCAGTAATCAAAAATCTAACAATCCAAAGTCAGAACAAGATGGCTTCACTGGTGAATTTTACCAAACGCTTAAAGAATTAATGCCAATCCACTTCAAACTCTTCTGAAAAGTAGAAGAGAAGGGAACACTTCCAAACTCATTTTACAAAGGCAACATTACCTTGATACCAAAACCAATCGAGGAAAAGAAAATTTTTAAAAGAAAAGAAAATTACAGGTCAATATCCCTGATAAATATAGATGCAAATGTCCACAGCAAAATATTCCAGGGATGCAATGACAGTTCAATATCCACAAATCAGTCAGTGTGACACAAAAGGAAGGATAAAAATCACATGATCATCTCAACAGATGCAGAGAAAGGATTTTACATAATTCAACATCTTTTCTGATTGAAAACTCTCAACAAACTGGATACAGAAGCAATGTACCTACATAATAAACTCTATATATGACAAACTCACAGCTAGCATCATACTCAAGGGTGAAAAGCTGACAGCATTTCCTCTAAGATCAGGAACAAGACAAGGTTGTCCACTCTTACCGTTTTTATTCAACATAAATATCCAAAGAAATTAGACTAGAAAAAGAAATAAAGTCATCCAAAACAGAAGGAAAGAAGTAAAATTATCTCTATTTGCAGGTGACATGATATTGTATATAGAAAACCCTAACTCCATCAAAAAACTGTTAGAATGAGTGATTTCAGTAAAGTTGCAGGATACAAAATTAATATACAAAAAATCAGTTGCAATTCTATACGCTAACAACAAATTATCAGAAAGAGAAGTTAAGAAAATGATACTGTTTATAATAGCATCAAGAGAAGTAAAATACTTAGTAATAAATTTAACCAAGGACATTAAAGACCTTTATACTGAAAACTATAAGACATTTGTGAAAGAAATTGAAGAAGACACAAAGAAATGGAAAGATATTCCATACTTGTGGATTGGAAGAATTAATATTGTTAAAATGTCCATATTACCCAAAGTGATCTACAGATTCAATCAATCTGTATCAAAATTCCAATGGTATTTTTCACAAAAATAGAAAAAAAATCCGACAATTCATATGGAACCACAAAATACTTGAAATAGTCAAAGCAATCTTGAGAAAAAAGAATAGAGTTGGAGGCATCACACGTTCTGATTTCAAACTATATTACAAAGCTATAGCAATCAAAACTGTATGGTATCGGCATAAAAACAGACACATAGATCAATGGAACAGAACAGATAGCCCAGAAATAAACCCATGCACATGTGGTCAATTAATTTATGACAAAGGAGCCAAGAATATAAAATGGAGAAAGTATAGGCTCTTCAATAAACGGTGTTATATAAACTGGAAAGCCACAGGTAAAAGAATGAAACTGGACCTCTCTCTTACACGATACACAAAAACCAACTCAAAATGGATTGAAGACTTCAACGTATGACCTAAAAGCATAAAACTCCTAGAAAGAAAACACAGGGGATAAGCTCCTTGATACTGATGTTGACAATTATTTTTGGATTTGATACCAAAAGCAAAAACAAGAAAAGCAAAAATAAGCAAGGGTACCACATCAAACTAAAAAGCTTCTGCACAGCAAAAGAAGCCACCAACAAAATGAAAAAGGAACCTACAGAATAGGAGAAAATATTTGCAAACTATATTGGATAAAGGGTTAATATACAAAACATATAAAGAATCATACAACTCAATAGCAAACAATCAAACAATCGGATTAAAAAATGTGCAAAGGGGGCTTCCCTGGTGGTGCAGTGGTTGAGAGTCCGCCTGCCGATGCAGGGGACGCGGGTTCGTGCCCCGGTCCGGGAAGATCCCACATGCCGCGGAGCGGCTGGGCCCGTGAGCCATGGCTGCTGAGCCTGCGCATCCGGAGCCTGTGCTCCGCAACGGGAGAGGCCACAGCAGTGAGAGGCCCGCGTACGGCAAAAAAAAAAAAAAAAGTGCAAAGGGAGATTGACATATACACACTACTATATTTAAAATAGATAACCAACAAGGACCTACTACATAGCACAGGGAACTCTGCTCAATACTCTGTAATAACCTAATTGGGAAAAGAATTTGAAAAAGAATAGATACATGTATATGTAAAACGGAATCACTTTGTAGTACACCTGAAACTAACACAATATTGTTAATCAACTATACTCCAATATAAAATTTAAAAAATTTTTTAAATGTGCAAAGGAACTGAAAGGACGTTTTTTTTTTTTTTTCCATAGAAGACATACAAACGGCCATCAGGTACATGAAAAGGTACTCAACATCATCAGGGAAATGCAAATCAAAACCACAATGAGATATCACCTCACACCTGTTAGAATGGCTACCATTACAAAGAAAAAAGATATCAAATGTTGGAGAGGGTGTGGAGAAAAGGGAACCATCTTGAGCTGTTGGTGGGGATGTAAATTGGCACAGCCACTATAGAAAACAGTATGGAGGCTCCTCAAAAAATTAAAAATAGAACTACCATACGATCCAGCTATTCCACCTCTGGGTATATATCCAAAGGAAATGAAAACAGGATATCAAAAGGTATCTGCACTTCCATGTTCACTGCAGCTTATTCACAATAGCCAAGATATGGAAATAACCTATATTTCCTTCACCTGATGAATAGATTTAAGAGATGTGATATATAGATATAAATATTATTTGGCTTCGAGAAAGAAAGAAGATCATCCTGCCTTTTGTGACAACATGGATGAAACTTGAAGACATTATGCTAAGGAAATAAGTCAGACAGAGAAGGATAAATACTGTATGATATCACTTATGTATACAATCTAAAAAAGCTGAACTCATAGTAACAGAGACTAGATATTGGTTACTAGGGGCTGGGTGGTGGGGCAAAAGGGAAGATTAAAAAAAAAAAGAGTGGTGGCGCAGTGGTTGAAAGTCTGCCTGCCATTGCAGGGGACACGGGTTCGAGCCCTGGTCTGGGAGGATCCCACATGCCGCGGAGCAACTAGGCCCATGAGCCACAACTACTGAGCCTGCGTGTCTGGAGCCTGTGCTCCACAACAAGAGAGGCCGCGACAGTGAGAGGCCCGCGCACCGCGATGAAGAGTGGCCCCCGCTTGCCGCACCTGGAGAAAGCCCTCGCACAGAAACGAAGACCCAACACAGCCAAAAATAAATAAATAAATAAAATTTAAAAAAAAAAGAGTAACCAAACATGTTTTTACTCCCAACTGTTTCCATATTGCTTTTCATTATCCTTCCTTGATTTTAGGTTAAAGAACACTTGCTCTATTTTTATCAAGTCTTTTTTTTAGTTTCCCAATTTTATTTATATTTGAAAATCAAATTTATCTTATCCACTGACCCAGATATAAATTAAATATTATTTCACAATTTGTTTATTTAAGTAGATTTCCCCCCCTAAATCTCTTTTTAAAAAAAGATTCTAGGTCTCCTGAAACGTCATTCAGTATTAAATCCATCTCTGTCAGCCCTTTTGTTCAGACACCTTGGGCAAAAATGATGTATCCTTAAATATGTATGTCAACTACATTTTCTGCCTCTCAGCTCAAATAATTAGGTCCATTTCCCATTAATTTTTTTTCAGAGTGCAAGATTATCTAGATAGATTTTTTAGTAATGTAATTTTAATACTTACACTTGGCAAATTGCTCAAATGGTCCAATTTATCCTGTCACTCCCTTTTAATGTGACCTTATTAAAAGTCATTATTACATTTCCTCTTAATTTCACTTAGAGGGCACTTATCTACTCTCAGCCTCTAGTTTCACACATGGACCTGTGGAGATGCTTATCCTATTACATACATGGTCATTCCAAATCTTTTGCTTGCTAAGAAATGGAAGTAGAAATTGGTTGTAAAGTAGAAAGTATTTTAAAAAACCACATGTAAAGGTAGATTCTTTGCTTGGCAGATCAATGATCAAGCATACACACATACAAGTTTTACTCGGCCTTGAGAACACGCAGACCCAGAGGAGAACTTTAGCAGTGTGTTACTCCCCAGGACTCCCTGGAGATCCCTATCTGAACCCAGCTCTGAGAGCCTTGGCCAAGCCAAGAAGTTGAAATGTCCACAGAGCCCATGTTTGGAATGAAAAACTACCCTCAGGATTTGCTCACCATCTCCTGGCCTCTATTCTCTTTCCACACTGTGTGTGGGGCACTAGTGACACTGTAGCAGGACGCTTTGATCACATTCTGTTTATATGAACTTTCTTGTGCCTTTGGGCCATTGCCCTTTGGAGTCTATGTCTCAGACATCCTTGCCACGTCATGTTGCACTCAACAAATTCTATCACATACTTGAATGACTTTAACAAGACAAAATCTGGCTTATAGTTAGGAGAAGATACGTACATTTGGATTTTTCTTTGATCTTTGTCAATAATCAATTTTTACTGTGTTTTAGCTCCAATTCCCTAAAAATCAGAACCAATGATAGAAGCTTAACACTTTAACCCTTTATTAGGGAGTGTAATCCCAGGTTAGCAAGAAGGAGGGGAAAAAATGGAACTGAGGCAGGGAAGGAAAGAGAGCAAATAGAAGATGGTGCATTATGGGACTAGCCACAGCCTCACAGCAAAATACTCACATAGAATGGGTCCAGAGAGGCTGTATGTCTTAGAACAGTCTATTAGGGAAAAAAAGAAGAACAATGGCTTCTTCCCATCTCCAGTTTCTTATTGGTCTACAAGATACTAGCTTACCTACACTTCTGGGTTGAGTTACCTGGGCCTCCTGGGAAACCCCTAGGAAAGCAGGTCTTCTGTGGGCCCAGTCCAGCCCATGTGCTGGCATGGTGGTCTCTCATCAGTCAGCTCTGCAGGTGGGGCAGCCAGGGTGTTAAAGACCCCAGGTAAAGCATGGGCCTTCCTTAGGGCCACTCCTACTGGCAAGCAAGGGATGTGACAAGGCCCAGGAAAGACCTGGTAGGTGAGAGGTAACATAAGCTGAGTGCAGTATACTGAGCATCATATTGTATGTGACAATGAGCTAGACACGGCAAGAGGAGCCCACGGGGCCAATGGATCAAGGATAGGCTTATGCTTAGGCAAAACAGGCAGCTACCTTACATCATGCAGTTTGAGGAAAACCAAGAAATCTTCACCCGCCCCAAAATAGCTCCCCAATCAAGTTGCTCAACTAAAAAAGACCACAGTTTGAACCTATTCTTTGCTTGAGGCTCTGAGAGATTCTGTTAAGATGTAAGCATATTAGATAAAGGACATCATTTTGAGTCAATGTTCCTTACTGCTTTATTTGTAAAGAGTAGGGCTCTGGGGGAATGAAATTCAGGAAGGCTAAAGTTTGATTAGGGTAAAAGGAAATGAAGGTTGAGGATGATAGTCAAATCCCACTTGGTACTGCCCAAGAAGGATATATCTGGTTAGGAAACAACTAACTGAGGAGTCCTGAGTAAGTGGAGGGCAGGCTGAGGTCAGAGGGCTTGAAGTTAGGAAGGGAGAGAAGGGAATGAATGGGAAATGTTAAACACCAATTTTCCCTACCTCAGTTTTGGCCTTGGTTCATTCAATGGCCCTTTTTCCATGAGTCAAATTACAGAGACGTTGAACACTGTGTGGAACTCTGGCTTCAGGCCTCACTCTGCAAGTGCTTCTCTCAAACTTGATTAGCTCGGAATTCCATTAAAGGATCTTCTGCCCTCTGTCACATCTACATTACGTTGGCCTCTCCTACACTCTCCAAAAATCCCTGCCAAAGACGCCCTCTCCCCACACACCTGCCATGCTGGAAAACCAGGCCTCAAGCCTGAAGAGAAGCCAAGCATTCCTAAAATGTGAAATTCCTCTCTGAAGGAAATTCTCTAAAGGAGTCCCTTCAATCAAGCACCCCCTTTTCCATTCCCCAGCACACACACACACGCGCACACACACACACACACACACACACACACACACAATTTTTTCCATACAACATTTAAGGAGAAAAGCAAATAACTGTTGTTTGCATAGTTCTAGAAATCCTGGTGACCTCATTGTGGCCGATTTATTAATTGTTTGGGGGTGTGAAATTCAAGGTCATGTTAAGTGTGAATCTTTGGGACTATTTCTATTGCTGTCTCAAATGGTTTTCAGACTCTTCTGTTCATAGATTCAAGTCAGGTATTTCCTCCTAAGATCCTGACCCTGATTCACTGCACCACTCACGTTCTGCATTTAAAAGACATTTCCCTATGACACTAAAATGTTTGATGTTATTAAAATCATGCTATTGATATTCATATCAATTATGTCTTGAGTGTGCTGCTTAGTATATCTATTAATAAAACTTGGATTTCCTCTTGTTTGGGCTTCTGCAAAAATAATTTATAGAGACACAAATAGTAATATTAAAGCTATCAACCATAAAAGTCAATACTTGACAGCCTCACGTAATTTAAGAGTTACATACATACGAATTCAGATCTCGTGCTTTCTAAATGTACGTACATTAGCTGCACACCAGAAATTCAGAGTTCAAGAAGCAGCGAGCTGTCAAATGATAGAGCGTTGATGTTTTGAAAATGAACTTTACAGCAAAGCAGGTAAATTGGCAAAGCTGGGTTAGTACAAAAAATACATATGCCTCTTCGTTCCACTAAACTGTCCTTAGGTATATCCATTAACACTGTTTCTTTGTTGAACATTTCTTTTTGAAAAATGTTTTCATATTAGCTTTGCAGTGGGAATTTCCCAGAAAGGAGAAAAGTCTTGCTTACGATCTTGGAAGCTCATTTGCCAACAATACAAAGCATAATCTTCAATTAAAAAGTTCACAACTATATTAATAAGATGTATAATCATCTTGTCACTATATTTCTCAACTCCAAAATATTTTCACAGTAAAAAAGGATCAACAGAGAAGAATAATTTGCTATTTCAGGAAGTGGGTCTATTCAGAATGATCTGAATTTTTGGACCTGTTTGAGAATTCAAGTTCAGTTATTTGTAATGTAAGTTTCCCCACAACTTGCCATCCAATGGATACAAATGTAGGGGGAACAGAGATGTTACTTTGATTGCAATAACATTTGCTTCATTGACTTTTTTTTTGCTTCTTGTTTTTTTTTTTAATTGAAGTATAGTTGATTTATAATGTTGTGTTAGTTTCCGGTGTACTGCAAAGTGATTCAGTTTTATTTATATATGTAAATATGTTATATGTATGTATTCTTTTTCAGATTCTTTTCCCTTATACATTATTATGAAATTTTGAGTATAGTTCCCTGTGCTATACAGTAGGTCCTTGTTGGTTATCTATTTTATATGTAGTAGTGTGTATATGTTAATCCCAAACTCCTAATTTATTCCTTCCCCCTTTCCCCTTGGGTAACCATAAGTTTGTTTTCTATGTCTGTGGGTCTCTTTCTGTTTTGTATATAAGTTTATTTGTATGATTTTTTTTTAGATTCCACATATAAGTGATATCATATGGTATTTGTCTTTCTCTGTCTGGCTTATTTTACTTCGTATGATAATCTCTAGGTTCATCCATATTGCTTCAAGTTTCATTGACTTTTGCTACCCACTGTACTCAAAGTACAACCCAGTTATTTCTGCTAATCCCTTAGGATGCTTCAAATGAACCATGTCTTGTGTGTTTGTGTGTGTGTGTGTGTGTGTGTGTGTGTGTGTATTCTTCTGGTTTATGTCCACTATCCTCAACAAAACTACATTGTTTTCCACTTAGAAGTGGGGAAATGTCCTGCTTCCCCCAAACTGCATCATTTTTCCTCGCTTGGGCAAAAGCTTCAACATCTGCCACATTCCTTTCCCCCAGGACAGGCGAAAATCCCTTTCCTTCCCCTTCAGTGGAAAATCCTCATGATGGTTGATAAATGCAAGTGCCTCCTAGCAGCACCATGACAGTTTATTACTCATAATAAGTATATATTAATTCTTTTTAGGCAAATCTCACTACATATAAATAAATTAAGGACTGTTTAAGGGAAACAAGACCTTTCAATATGGATAAGAAGTGGCAGATAATCTGGCAATATCTACAAAAATTTCAAATGCACGCACCCTTAGTAATTCCACTTTGAGGAATACATATGAATATTTGTATTAGGATGTTTACTGCAGCATTGTTGAAAGAGGCTAAAAGCTGAAAGCAAATTGAATGTCCATCAATAAAGTAATGGTTGAATAAATTACAGTATGTCTACCATTGGTAGTACAGTATGTACTACCATTTTTTATCTAAAATAAATGAATTAGATCTATTTTGACCCAGGGGTGTCTATGACATATTATTAAGTAAATGGGCAAGTGGCAAAGGATGGTGCATAGTACAATCATTGCTTCATAAAGACAAAACCATAGCATGGGTACATGTGTATGTATATATAGTTTAAGGAAATGGAAAATACTGGAAAGCAAATGGTATGGTATTAACACTGGCTGCCTCAAAAGGTAAACGTGGAGGTAGGTAAGGAGATACTTACATTAAAAACAAAATATTTGGGGCTTCCCTGGTGGCGCAGTGGTTGAGAGTCCGCCTGCCGATGCAGGGGACACGGGTTCGTGCCCCGGTCCGGGAAGATCTCACATGCCGCGGAGCGGCTGGGCCCGTGAGCCATGGCCGCTAAGCCTGCGTGTCTGGAGCCTGTGCTCCGCAATGGGAAAGGCCACAACAGTGAGAGGCCCACGTACCGCAAAAAAAACCCCAAAAAACAAAAAACAAAATCTTTGGATTATTTCCCTAGTTGTGATGATCCCTTATTAATGTGTAATGAAAATATTTTAATGAAGGAAAATATGGAAAAAATCGATTGAAAAGAAGAAGCAAGTTCAGTAGAGTGCTACCTTCAAGGGTAAGAAATAGACATTACGTAATTATGGTAATCAATTCAAAAATATAGATATATATTGAGTGCCTATAATATGTTTAACCTGTTGCTCAGTATTGTGAGAAATATAAAAGAAAAGTAAGTCATGTTTCTTGCTCTTAAAAACCCAGCGGATCTACTAAGGGAAAAAATACACACATTATTCTTATCTTAAAGCCACTCCTTTGTTCGAGACTGGTGCATATAATTTATGTGTGCTGGTTAACAGGAAGGAGGTGAACTGGGACTGGATTGGCTAGAATAGAGTTTGTGGGTGTAGCTGAGGTTGCCGATGCCCCGCCCCCATCTCCTGGTTTTACCGCAGCAGTGCAAGCCAGCTCAACTTCCAAATGCCGGGATCTGCATCCCTTGGTCTGAGAGCTTTCTCTGACTCCCAGAACTTGCTCTGCCCACACACAAGGCAGACCAGAAGTACCAGGGAATTAACACCCAAGGACTGATGGCAGTTGGTGTATAAATTCTCCAGCTCCTTTGTCCCTCAGGCCACCTACAACTCAGCTTTCACATTCTGCTTGTGCAGAGCCCAAGGACCAGCCAGAGGTGCAGGCCTAAGATTATCTCGGGTCTTTTGTGAGCATGCATCCTGACCCTGGGCATGCAAGTTGCATTCTGAATTCCCCAGTATACATAGCAGCCATTCAAATCCTTGTTTCCCTGAGAATCTGCTTTCTCAGTCTTCTTCCCAGAGGTTTTGGTCTGTTTTCCGCTTGTCCCATCTTCTGTCCCTTGCCCTTGCCCTGGGCAGCTATAGGCAGTATATCTTTAAATGTTTTCAATAGATGACACTTAGCTGCTCTAGCCCAAGGATGTGGGGGCAAACAAAGATCTGTCTCTCAGGGAAACACTGGACTGGTCAAAAGACACAACCAAAATTGTTTGAGAACAAGATCTATATCACACCAGAAAATCGCACCAGGAACATGGGCCACTGTCCCCACAGTCAATGCTGAGCTGGGGAAAGGGGGATGCTAGGCAAGTAAGAAAAAATACCATAATATTTTCTTACCAAAATCTAGCAGCATCTGTCTTCATTAAGCACTTCCCTAGTTGCTGTAAGATTTTGATTAGATTTCAGAGTTCCAACATAATTGATTCTGCTGGGTTTTGCCAGTTTAATGGTTGCTTCAGCAGAGGAACCAATTCTTGGAAATCCCTAATCTACCATTTCTGTGACATCATCTCTGCAACTCTTTATATATATATATATATATATATATATATATATATATATATATATATATAT
>NW_020838015.1:4601885-4638003 GCF_003676395.1 Aethalodelphis obliquidens | reverse complement strand
AGCAGGTTCTTATTAGTAATCAATTTTATACACATCAGTGTATACATGTCAACTCTTTCTTGCACAAATTAAGACATTCATTTTCTCCCCAAAGGAAATTCAAGGTCCTATTAGTCACTATATCCCTTTCTGGTGATGTTAGTTTCTCTTCTAAATCAGTAAAAAGTCCACTGGGGTATTTAATATCTTAAGACTAAATTGCAAAAGTTAACTATTACTACCATTTTTTATCTAAAATAGTAGAAGGGGAGAGAATGATAAAAACACACAAGTATATAAATCAAGCAAGAAACAAAATATACACAGTGCACAAAATATGCTACAGTTCTTCTTTCTATAATTGGACACTAAGCTCTAGCAGAAATTGAAGTTCCTTTGTCCACTACTTATTCCACGTTCCTTTACCCTTAGCCTTCACCTCAGATGGTCAAATTTCTTTAGCTGGCTGAATGACTCAAACGTTCATTGTAAGGAATCTGAGCCCTTAGTGGTTCAACCCATAGTGATTCTGCATTAATTGGGTCATCTTCAATTAACTTTATTTTTCTTACATGTGAATAGTTCTTTTATTACTCAAGTATTTCCATACAATTATGATTATTAAAGCAAATAATTATGTAAAAACATTACTGAATTACTAACAGTTTTCTGTCAATATGTATTTTCTCAATCAATGAATACTGAGAATGCAACTAATATTGTTTGTACTCTGTGAGCCCCTGTGAACTTCCTGGAGTTATGAAAATGTTTGCTATCATGATTTGGGTGTTGGCTATATGGGTGTATACATTTCAATTAACTTTATGACTGGGAATGGAGGCACATGGAATCCCCTGAGTTCTACACATAGTTCTCTCTGCCTGCATTATGTAGAGTAATCCAGTTTGTTAATCAGAATTAAGCACCCTGTCTAGTAGAGTAACCCCCTTCTTTGCCTGTGGTAAGTTTATTGACCTGAGGAACCCAACAAGATCAGGTAGCAGTCTCAGCTTCCCATTCAACAGAACTATTGCTATGTCCCCTGGTGGAAACATTTACCCCTTTGGGAATCAATACGTCTTAACAAGCAGAGGACATAGTTTGAGGGATTTTTAACAAACTCTGGGGAATGGATTATAGGTAGAATAGTGAGAGAGGTCACTCTCAACTTCACCCCTATACATTTTGGCTATGGGAAAATGGTACCAATACTGGTCATTGGTAGAAGGCATATGTCACATCCTTGAGGACAGTTCCCCAGCCTCATAGATATAATCTCCCACTGTAATAGGCACTATAGTCATATCCTCAATAGGCTATTCAACCTTCTATGAGAGCAACTGCTTTTTGAGTAGGGGAGCACATGGCAAGAGGAGTGAATTTCATGGCCAAGAGGCCAAGCCACATTTCTTTTCCCCCCAAATTAGATATTTGATAGAAAGCAATTTTATGTGAAATAATTTGATAGTGAATAATTCATTATATAAATCTATGAATGATGGTGGTACTGGCAATAGTATCACAGGCAGGGATGGCAATCTATATTCAGAATACATATATATTCCAAGAAGGACAAATTGCTGCTCTCTCCATGATGAAAGAGGTTGAAGGTAATCAGTCTCCCACCAGGCAGCTGGCTGAGCTCCCTTGCCTGCCCCCTCCACCTCGGGGGAATGATGTCATCAGGGCTCAGCACTGTTTCTAGTGTTGGCAGACAGGCCAATCAATAGTGATGGTAGCCAGAACAGCCCGAGGGAGACAAAGTCAATGCAGTCGAGCCCATGCCTAACCCCCATCCCTGCTGCCACAGCCACTTTGCACAATCTGTTACAAGGTAGCTTGGGAAAGAAGCTGACTAACATCCACAGGATGGCTATTTGGAGTGACCAGCTTTGCCTGAGAAAGTGAGAAAATTGATCAGATTTGCATGAGCAGATGGAAAGGAAGAGATGTTAGTTTAAGCAAAAGAATAATGACAGGGATAATCATAGTGTTTGGCAAAGCATGGAAAGCCCCAGCCTGACTGGAGGCAAGTGTGTGCTATGATGAAGTTTTTGAGAGAAAAACCAAAAGGTCAGAAAGGAAGGGTGTGGTAAAGTTCTATTAATAACACCAACACATAGTAGTACTAACATACATTTACCAAGTCCTTACTGTGTACTGTGCTGAGCACGCTATATGTATTATATTATTTAATCCTCAAAAATTTATGTGAGGTAAATACAATTTGCAATGGACTGAATGTTTTTGTCCCCCCGTCCCAGGTTCATATGTTGAAACCCTAATTCCAGTGTGATGGGGGTTTGAGGTGTGACCTTTGGTAAGTGATTAGATCAGGGTGGTGGAGCCTTCATGTATGGAATTAGTGCCCTTATAAGAAGAGGTCATAGAGCTACCTAGTGCTCTTTCTACCCTGTGAGTATACAAGAAGTTGGCACTTTGTAACTGGGAAGAGGACCCTTTCTAGAACGCAACCATGCTGGCAATCTGATCTTGTACTTCTAGCCTCCAGAACTGTGAGAAATAAATTTCTGTTGTACATCAGCCACCCAGTTTATGGCATTTTCTTATAGCATCCCAAACTGACTAAGACACTATTATTATGCCCATTTTAGAGAACAGTTTCACGAGGTTAAGTAAAAAGTTACAGAGCCCCCATTGGCAATGACACACAGAAGCCCACAGAAATTGTTTACCACTGGGCTATACTGCCTTGCTATTCAAGCTGAGTAGTATGGACTCTAATGTTAGATGAAGGGGCATGATTGGGGAGGTGTGAGCAAAAAGAAAGCTTTGAGAAAATTAATCTAGCAACATTATGCAGAATAGACTAGTTTCTTTCTCTATTGGGGAATGATTAAGAGGAAGTAAGATGGGAAAGATTTGGGCCTTGAAGATAGTCCCAGGTCTGTCTCATAATAACCTATGGCCTGCAAAATTCTTAACTTTATGTTCCTCTATTTCCTCATAATAAGACTGTTTTAAAGAATTAATGAGATCAAGTGTATTATGCTTGGTACCTGATACAGAGTTAATACTCCCTAAATGTTGATCCTCTTCTTTCCATCCCCTTTTTTCTCCCCAGTAGTGAATATTGGAATAGGTTTCCAGAAGTTTTTCAAAATGGGACTCTCATTGTTCTAGAATTTGTTAAATGGGACTCTTTCAGAGAGTGGATAGCAGCTTGGACACAAATTCATTCAACAAGCATTTATTACCAGTTTTGTGCCTTTCTCAATACTGGGCTCTAGAGGAATAAACACCAATGCGGTATGGTCTTTGGACAGTGCATAGATAAGTCTAAGCCAGTGAGATAAGGGCCACAGGAGAGTCTGTAGCAGGAAACAAAGGAAGACTGTTAGGGGAGTGTAGGAGTCTATGATCAGTTCCCACAATGGAAATCAGTTTCCATTGATTATTTAAAGTTCAGAAAAATGACAGTGTCACTTCTATAGAGCCTTACATCATCCTATTTTTTAAAAAAGTTAACAAATAATCTCTCCTCTCCTCCTCATAAAGAAGAGGATGATTGGAGAAATGAAGATCATTGGCTGAAAAGGTGGTAATCTCAAGCTTCTCTATTGGCAGCTAAGAAAGTAGCTGGTACAAGACAAAAAGCTCAACAAGGGGCCTATTTATTTTTCGCAACAGTTCCAATGGTGAATAACTGGGGAGGAGGGGATGAAGAATAAAAAAGAGAACTTCAACACTCTTTGAATGTTAATGGAAAAAAATAATTTGGTTGAGAAGGAGAGAACTTAACACTTAGAGAGAAAATAGGAAGATACTTCCTTTTCTCCTTTTGAGAGCATGAATGGGAAAAAACAGGTCAGGAACAAGGATGGAGTTGATAACTTCCCTGTGAGAGGTTCAACTTACCAGGTTTTCTCCAAAAAAACTGTTGAAAAAATCATGGTATAGCACTGAATTTTAAGTTGTCCCCATCTTAAATCAATCCATCCCCCCATTCCTTCAGTAAAATTTATCCCACCCTTCTGGCCTTGTGTGGAGACATAGTAACAAACAGAAGCACAGGGTGTCAAAGGCAAGTGTGGCTGGTCCCATTGCAAACTGGCCCTGGCTTTCCTGAAGAAACAGCTCTGAGATAATGAGCTTAGGGAGTTCAGATGTTGAGCCAGCAGTCACAGAGCCTCCAGGGAGGAGCGATTAGGTTTGCACTGTGGGCTGGCCAACTGGAACGGAAATGACATGAAACTTCCTCTTACCCCAGAAGATGAACTTTGAAAGTTGAAGAGGCAACTCTGAAGAGGGTATTAAATCTTATGCTTCATCTTTGATATTATATTTATAACGAGATTCATCCATTGTTTTGTTTTTCTCTCTAAAAAGAATGTCTGTGCACTGTCCCTGCTTCATTAACTTCCCTCAGAAGAATGTCATTTCTACTTCTATGACAATCTGGGTGACCAAGTCTAGCTCCTAAACAAGGACTCTATATACTCAGCATTCCACGTACTCACACGACACAGAATACTCTATGCCAAGTTGTGCAAACCAGAAATGAAGATGTTTTAAATAAACCTCACCTGTTCACAGTTGACAGCCTTGTGCCCCATGGGAAATTCGAGCTAAGAACAGCGGTGACGTGGTGTAGCTGTTACTCAGCTTCCCAAAAGCTTCAGGGACTCACAGGAGTGTATTATCAGAGGTGACAGTTGTCTGTCCAGAATGAAGCATTTTCAAACAAGGGCAAATTGTAATGCACGTTCCCAACCTACTGATAACCTACCTTGTTAAAAATTTCAATATTTTCTAAGGTTCAAATGAAACCTCACATGGGTATAATTGGTGGGGTACAAATGCATCTTGTGAAGTAGATGATACAATTTGATATTTCTCCTCACTCCTACACACAAGTAAAAGGAAAATTCACATGAACCATCTTTAAGTTCACAGTTTAAGGCCTGTGAACACTTGCCCAATATTAAACTAGAAAAAGTAATATATATAATATATAATGTATACACAATTTATTTGAATATATTCATTGTTAATGTACAATACATATTTATTATTGAAATAATCGGTTATTACACAGCCATATACAACTCTCCTTTCCCTTCCTCATCCACCCTCAACCCCTATCCCCGCACACTACAACCTATGCCCCAACCACTGGGTTATTTGTTTTTTCTTGAACTCATCTGTCACATTTTCAAGTCCTGTATCAGTAGTTCTTAACCTTTTCCTCAAAGCAACACATACAAGGAATGGCATCCCCATGTGCAAAAACACAACTCACATAGCCATGTCTAGATGTTGACAAACCCCAAAATTCTGCCAGAGAAGTAAAACAGTGTCATAAGTCAAAGCAGCCCAGATATTAACTAGAGGAAACAGGATGCTAGTGAGGCACGATTCCCTCTGAGCAAACTCTTGGGAGCTAAGTTCTCTCCCACTCAAAGCAAGGGAGTGAGAATGAATATTTATAGGGATAACCTTGGATTTTCTCTAATTTTAAAAATGTGAATCATTTTCAAACTTTGGTGCTTTATTATATTTGCCATGGACCACACAAATGCTGCCTTAGTCCTTCCTACTCTTGTATGCTAAAATGCTTACCCCCATATCACGACATCATCTAAGGTTCAATTTAAATACCACCTCCTCCAGGGAAGCAGATGCTATGTGCCTTAGCCAAATTCTGTGCCCAAGTACCACTCAAGTTTATAACTCTCTGTCTGAGGCCTTTCAATGGCTGCACAGGAATGGACTCAGCCCATATGTGGGACAGCTCGCAAGTACTGGAAACACCCCTGGGCAGAGCCCTCAAACAGTGATGGACAGGATTCGGTAAATAAATATCTCATCTTCCTTCCTTCTCAAGTAGAACAGCATTGAGATGTATTCTTCACCATCTCCCAGGGGTCTCCAGTGGGACTGAGCCCCAATTGCCCATTACAAGTGACCTGCTTAGCACCCTCTTTGGCTTCCTGAGATCACCTCCCAAATAAACCCTGTGCTCAAATACTATTCTCAGTCTCTACTTCTCAGGGAATCTAACCCAAGATTTCTTGGAAATCCTTTTCCGGTGACCCCATAGAAAGTAACTCCTTCCCCTTCTGGGCTCCCTTAAGGTTTTGTTATAGGAGGGAAAGTGGCAAATGGAATATAAAAAAAGATACAGTGAATCACAGATATATCTGTCCCTCCCACTAGGCACTTGAAAATGAGAATTATGATTTCTCTATATATCCTCAAATCACTGAACACTGCACTTTGCACATTCTTAGTGCTTCATAAATATTTGTTAATTTGAATTAATATCAATAGAACTACAGCATCAAAGACAGCAATTCTTTTTTCTTTTTTGTTTAGTAGGAGATATCTGAAACTTCTGAAGGACTTTATTAAAGACAACAAAGAGGGACTTCCCTGGTGGCCCAGTGGTTAAAGACTCCACGCTTCCAATGAAGCGGGTGCGGGTTCAGTCCCTGGTCGGGGAACTAAGATCCCACATGCTGCACAGCATGGCATGACCAGAAAATAAACAAACAAAAAAAGACAACAAAGAAAAAAACAGGCATTAGGCACAAATCTTATATCTATAAAATAGAGGGATTCCAAAACTTACCATATCAAGCTTGCTCCCTAGATATATAAGGGCCACCCAAATTCAACTTACTCTCGAGATCAAACATTTCTATGGTAAGCTTGCAGTTGTGATATGAACTTAGAGTTCTCTTGCTCAGATTCTGTCCAAATCTGAGCCGACTTTCACATCTAGGATGTATCCTGACGTGTACTAATTAGGATTTACATCTTAGCTGAAAGATAGCAATTCTTAACATTTTTTTTCCTACAATATTATGAAAGAACGATCATTGAGGAGAAGGTGAAAGTTTAGCATCAAAATGATAGTTAGCTAAAGTATTTGATGCAACTTCTTCTCAGATTCCTTTTAAAAATGTATAATAACTTAATAAAAGGGAAACATTATGGTTTCATGATAAACTAACTATGAGAATAAGATAGCACAATAAACCAGGGAGGCGCTTCCAACAGCGCGGAAGTAGGGAGAAACTTTCATCGATTTCATCAGATATGTGAGGATTAACAAACGCAACCAAGGGCTTCCCTGGTGGCACAGTGGTTAAGAATCCACCTGCCAATGCAGGGGACACGGGTTCGAGCCCTGGCCCGGGAAGATCCCACATGCCGCGGAGCAACTAGGCCTGTGTGCCACAGCTACTGAGCCCACGTGCCACAGTTACTGAACCCCACATGCCTAGAGCCTGTTCTCCACAACAAGAGAAACCACTGCAGTGAGAAGCCCGTACACCGCAGCGAGGAGTGGTCCCACTCGCCACAACTGGAGAAAGCCCGCATGCAGCAAAGAAGACCCAACGCAGCCAAAAATAAATAAATAAATAAATTTTTTTAAAAAAGAAACACAATCAATAACCAAGGCATGCTCAAACTCTGAACAGAATTGAAGAGCTTGGAAGTGAATGGAAGGAGGTTAGGGCCACCATGCTTTCTGCCTTTAGCTCAAAGCACAAATCTGCAGTAGGACAACAGCCAGTGTCACTCTCTTAACTATATAGGGACTATCTTTGGGTTTGGGGAAGGCATCATCCTCCCAACACCTTCTCCAGCCTCCTTTTATAGAGTTCCTTGTGCAATATGATGAGTAGTTCAAAGCAGTGAGGAGGATGAAAAAAGGACCAAGGAATCCTGAAATACCCTCTAGGGCAAAGCACGCTATGTGCAGACAGAGGACGGGGTAGATTGGCATGAACCATCCTGGTCAAAAATAACTTCTATGGAATAAAGCACTGCATGATGGTCAAGAATGTAGACTGAAATCAGACAGACCTGAGGTAGAGTCCTACATCCTCTTACTACTCTTCCCGATTTTGAATTACTTAATTTAGCCAAACCTTAGTGTCCTTATAAGTAACATGGGATAAGAACAGTAGCTCTCTCATAGAGTCCTTATGAGGAATAAATTAGATAATTAATGTAAAGATCTTAGAGAAGTGCCCAGTAGAGTAGCCAAGATTATTTCCTCCTGCTTCTCCTCTTCCTACTCCCCTCCTCCTCCTTCAACCCCATCATCACTCCCACATTCTACAGAGTCAAAGAATGAGGCAATTGAAGAGGAAAAGTTTCCATTCCAGTTCAGCAGATCTATAAGAAATTAATGCTTACAGAGCAATGAATCTGGGGCTCAGGGTTATGCAAATCAAACTAGCATCTGGCTTTATAGCTGAGAAGGGAATTCTCTCAGCCTCCAAGAAGATAGTCAAAGTGAATGAGGGTGATAAAGCCCCTACCTGTTACAATCATGGGACCAGTATAGATTTCTCCTCATTTGGTATGATTGGAAATAAAACAATGGAAAATGCAGAGCCTAGGAAATGTTCTGTCCTACTTATAAGAGAAGGGACAATTCAGAAAAAGGAACAAACTCAGTGAAATGTACTAAGCAAAAATTGAAAGAAAATTTCTGCTCTGATCTCAACAAAATTCATAAAATTCTTTTTAATGTTAATCTAGAAGAGATTTATGATAAGAAAAATGTAGGATGAAATAAAAAGGAAACAAGTGTTGCATATGAAAAGTTTACAAGCTACTCAAAAGGAGTAATAGAATTAAAATCTACAATGGAGACAATAACTAGCAAAGTTGACTCAACAGAAAATTGAATCCACAATATAATGGAAAAATTCAGATATTCTGGCAGAACACAAAGGGAAAGATATAAACAAATATGGTTGGAAGAAATAAGTACAGACATCAAGAAATAAAAGCCAAGGTCCAACATATAAATAAAAACTGCTCAGAACTGACAAGGTAATTCCCAGACTGGTAATGGGGATTTAATGGGCTTAGGAATACAGAGCTCACAGAGCATTGGACATTGTCTACTTCCCACTGCATATAACCACCTCTGTTCTTTCTCCTGCCACATGTTCTCTATTGCTGTGTTACAATGGTTAAATACGTATATAAAAAATACATAAAGTGTCTCACACATAGGAATATAAAAAATCATAATGCTTATTCTTCAGATCCTACCTAAAATTACAAAGTTACCCCAGGTTACAATACACAATCCCCTCCACAGAGCTGGGGGCCCTGCTCAGAGTTCCTAACCCTTCACCTACTCTGCATGGGTGAGAAGACTGAGAAGAGAAGAAAGATCTACAGGCCTGTAGGGTTGCCCTGGCTGCTGTCTCTAGCCCTGGGCTGAAGCAGATTTCCTGTGTTACTGCTGCAGATCCTACCTGTGGCTGGCATACTCAGTCCGCACCACCCAGCTCAAATAGGGCAGATGTAGTGGCTGCATCCAACCTTAGTTATGTCTGGCTTTCTCTTTGATTGTATTACTATTTGGAGCAGTGATCATCAAACTTGAGCATGTACCTGTATCACCTGGAGGGCTTGTAAAAACAAAGGTCATTGAGTCAGAGGGTCTGGGGTAGGGCCTGAGAATATGCATTTCTAAACATGTCCCAGGGAATGTTAATGCTGCTAATCTGGGTGCCGCACTTTGATAACCACTGGTTCTAGAGAAGGGGTTGGTAAATGTTTTCTGTACAGGGCCAAATAGTAAATACTACAGGCTTACAGGCCATACATTCCCTGTCACTCTACTACTGTAGTTTAAAAACAACCATAAACAATACATAAACAAATGGGCACAGTTCCAATAGAACTTTATTTACAAAAACAGGTGGTTGGACTGTGGGTTCTAATTTGCCACCCGCTGGGCCACTGCTTGATCTAGAATACAACAAGAGATTCTGAGACCCTTCTTGGAACTCAATATGTAATGACCAGGTAGAGGAGGATGATCTGCAAAGGAAACAAGAAAGGGCCAATGATGTAAGAAGAAAATCAGAAGTATTGTATCACGGAAGCCAAAGAAAAAAGGGATTGGTCAATGTAGCAAATGCTCCTGCAATCAGTAAGCTGAGACTGAAAACTTCTATTGGATGCTGTGAGTCAGAATAAAGCTTTAACATCACTGCGAGGGCTGTTTTAGGGAAGGGATTGGGCAGAACTCAAACTAGAGAGGATGAAGGAGTTAGTTGGAATAAGAAAAACGCAAGGTGGGAGAATGTTGTCCCATCTCTGATCTCTGAAGTATGAGACATATGGTAGATTACAAATGGCCACAATTTCTTTGCTACTCCTCCCATTGAGAGGTGGAGTCTAATTTCTCTGCCTTTGAATCTGGGTGGGCTTTAGTGACTTGCTTGGCCAACAGAATATAGTTTGTTATGTTCTGGGCTGAACTGTAAGAAGCCTTGTGGCTTCTGCCTCAATCTCACGGAATACTCACTCTGGAGAAAGTTATGGACTATGTAACAAAACTGTCTACTCTGTGACTACCATGCTGTGAGGATGTGATAGAATTTGAGGAGCTAGAGATGCCAAGAAACACTGAGACACCAGAAATGTGAGTGAAGTAACCACCTTGGAAGTGGAGGCTCCAGCCTTAGACGCCCCAGCTGATGCCACGTAGATTAGAGAAAAAATTCCCAACTAAGCCCTTCCTGAACTCCAGATCTACAATATCTTGAGCAAAATAAAATGGTGTCTTAGAGTTGAAGGTTCAATATGGCAGAGGAGAAGAACATGAGCTCACTCCCTCTTGCAACAGCACCGGAATCACAACTAACTGCTGAACAATCATCGACAGGAAGATACTGGAACCCGCAAAAAAAGATACCCCACATCCAAAGACAAAGGAGAAGCCACAATGAGATGGTAGGAGGGGTGCAATCACAATAAAATCAAATCCCATAACCGCTGTGGGGGGGGGGTGACTCACAAACTGGAGAACAATTATAGCACAGAAGTCCAGGGCCTGGCAACGGGAGGAGGAATTCCCAGAGGATCAGACTTTGAAGGCTAGTGGGATTTGACTACAGGACTTCAACAGGACTGGGGGAAACAGAGACTCCACTCTTGGAGGGCACACAGAAAGTAGTGTGTGCATCAGGACCCAGAGGAAAGGAGCAGTGACCCCATAGGAGACTAAACCAGACACACCAGCTAGTGCTGGAGGATCTGCAGAGGTGGCGGGTGGCTGTGGCTCACCACGGGGACAAGGACACAGGCAGCAGAAGCTCTGGGAAGTACTCCTTGGCATGAGCCCTCCCGGAGTCCACCATTAGCCCCACCAAAGAGCCTGTAGCCTCCAGTGCTGGGTCTCCTCAGGCCAAACAACCAACAGGGAGGGAACTCAGCCCCACCTATCAGCAGACAAGCAGATTAAGTTTCACTGAGCTCTGCCCACCAGAGCAACACCCAGCTAGCTCTACACACCACCAGTCCCTCCCATCAGGAAGCTTGCACAAGCCTCTTAGATAGCCTCATCCACCAGAGGGCACACAGCAGAAGCAAGAAGAACTACAATCCTGCAGCCTGTGGAACGAAAACCACAGTCACAGAAAGACAGACAAGATGAAAAGGCAGAGGACTATGTACCAGATGAAGGAACAAGATAAAACCCCAGAAAAACAACTAAATGAAGTGGAGATAGGAAACCTTCTAGAAAAAGAATTCAGAATAATGATAGGGAAGATGACCCAGGACCTCGGGAAAAAAATGGAGGCAAAGATCGAGAAGATGCAAAAAAATGTTAACAAAGACCTGGAAGAATTAAAGAACGAGCACCTAGAAGAATCAAAGAATAAACAAACATAGATGAACAATTCAATAACTGAAATGAAAAATACACTAGAAGGAATCAATAGCAGAATAACTGAGGCAGAAGAACGGATACGTGACCTGGAAGACAGAATGGTGGAATTCACTGTTGTGGAACAGAATAAAGAAAAAAGAATGAAAAGAAATGAAGACAGCATAAAAGACTTCTGGGACAACATTAAATGCACCAACACTTGCATCATAGGGGTCCCAGAAGGAGAAGAGAGAAAGAAAGTACCCAAGAAAATATTTGAAGAAATTATAGTCGAAAACTTCCCTAACACGTGGGAAAGGAAATAGCCACACAAGTCCAGGAAGTGCAGAGTCCCAGGCAGGATAAACCCAAGGAGAAACACGCCAAAACACATAGTAATCAAAATGACAAAAATTAAAGAAAAAGTATTAAAAGCAACAAGGGAAAAATGACAAATAACAGACAAGGGAATTCTCTAAGGTTAACAGCTGATTTCTCAGCAGAAACTCTACAAGCCAGAAGGGAGCGGCACGATATATTTAAAGTGCTGAAAGGGAAGAACCTACAACCAAGATTACTCTACCCAGCAAGGATCTCATTCAGATTCTACAAAGAAATTAAAAGCTTTACAGACAAGCAAAAGCTGAGACAATTCAGCACCACCAAACCAGCTCTACAATAAATGCTAAAGGAACTTCTCTAAGTGGGAAACACAAGAGAAGAAAAGGACCTACAAAAGCAAAACCCAAAACAATTAAGAAAATGGTAATAGGAACATACATATCGATAATTACATTAAATTTAAATGGATTAAATACTCCAACCAGAAGACACAGACTGGCTGAATGGATACAAATACAAGACCTGTATATATGCTGTCTACAAGAGACACACTTCAGACCTAGGGACACATACAGACTGAAAGTGAGGGGATGGAAAAAGATATTCCATGAAAATGGAAATCAAAAGAAGGCTGGAGTAGCAATTCTGATATCAGACAAACTAGACTTTCAAATAAAGACTATTACAAGAGACAAAGAAGGACACTACATAATGATTAAGGGATCAAACCAGGAGGAAGATATAACAATTATAAATATTTATGCACCCAACATAGGAGCACCTCAACACATAAAGCAAATGCTAACAGCCATAAAAGGGGAAATTGACAGTAACACAATCAGAGTAAGGAACTTTAACACCCCACTTTCACCAATGGAGAGATCAATCAAAATGAAAATAAGTAAGAAAATACAAGCTTTAAATGATACATTAAACAAGATGGACTTAATTGACAATTATAGGACATTCCATCCAAAAACAACAGAATATACTTTCTTCTCAAGTGCTCATGGAACATTCTCCAGGACAGATCATATCTTGGGTCACAAATCAAGCCTTGGTAAATTTAAGAAAATTGACATGGTATCAAGTATCTTTTTTGACCACATCGCTGTGAGACTTGATATCAATTACAGGAAAAAAAACTGTAAAAAATACAAACACATGGAGGCTAAATAATATGCTACTAAATAACCAAGACATCACTGAAGAAACCAAAGAGGAAATCAAAAAAAAACCTAGAGACAAATGACAATGAAAACATGACAATCCAAAACCTATGGGATGCAGCAAAAGCAGTTCTAAGAGGGAAGTTTATAGCAATACAATCCCAACTCAAGAAACAAGAAAAATCTCAAATAAACAATCTAACCTTACACCTAAAGGAATCAGAGGAAGAAGAACAAAAAAAATCCAAAGTAAGAAGAAGGAAAGAAATCATAAAGATCAGAGCAGAAATAAATGAAGTAGAAACAAAGAAAACAACAGCAAAGATCAATAAAACTAAAAGCTGGTTCTTTGAGAAGATAAAACAAAATTGATAAACCTTTAGCCAGACTCATCAAGAAAAAGAGGGAAAAGACTCAAATCAATAAAATTAGAAAAGAAAAAGGAGAAGTTACAGTGGACACTGCAGAAATACAAAGCATCCTAAGAGACTACTACAAGCAACTCTATGCCAATAAAATGGACAAACTAGAAGAAATGGACAAATTCTTAGAAAGGTATAACCTTTCAAGACTGAACCAGGAAAAAATAGAAAATATGAACAAACCAATCACAAGTAATGACATTGAAACTGTGATTAAAAATCTTCCAACAAATAAAAGTCCAGGACCAGATGGCTTCACAAGTGAATTCTATCAAACATTTAGAGAAGAGCTAACTCCCATCCTTCTCAAACTCTTCCAAAAAATGGCAGAGGAAGGAACACTCCCAAACTCATTCTACGAGGCCAGCATCACCCTGATACCAAAACCAGACAATGATACTACAAAAAAAGAAACTTACAGACCAATATCATTTATGAATATAGATGCAAAAATCCTCAACAAAATACTAGCTGACAACACATTAGAATCCAACAACACATTAAAAGCATTATACACCACGATCAAGTGGGATTTATCCCAGGGATGCAAGGATTCTTCAATATATGCAAATAAATCAATGTGATACACCATATTAACAAACGGAAGAATAAAAGCCATATGCTCATCTCAGTAGATGCAGAAAAAGCTTTTGACAAAATTCAATACCCATTTATGATAAAAACTCTCCAGAAAGTGGGCATAGAGGGAACCTACCTCAAATAATAAAGGCCATATAAGACAAACCCACAGCAAACATCATTCTCAATGGTGAAAAACTGAAAGCATTTCCTCTAAGGTCAGGAACAAGACAAGGATGTCCACTCTCACCAGTATTATTCAACATAGTTTTGGAAGACTTAGCCATGGCAATCAGAGAAGAAAAAGAAATAAAAGGAATCCAAATTGGAAAAGAAGTACAACTGTCACTGTTTGCTGATGACATGATACTATACATAGATAATCCTAAAGATGCCAGTAGAAAACTACTAGAGCTAATCAATGAATTTGGTAAATTTGTAGGATACAAAATTAATGCACAGAAATCTCTTGCATTCCTATACACTAACAATGAATGATCAGAAAGAGAAATTAAGGAAACAATCCCATTTACCATTGTAACAAAAAGAATAAAATGCCTAGGAATAAACCTACCTAAGGAGGTAAAAGACCTGTACTCAGAAAACTATAAGACACTGATGAAAGAAATCAAAGATGACACAAACAAATGGAGAGATATACCATGTTCTTAGATTGGACGAATTAATACTGTGAAAATGACTATACTACCCAAAGCAATCTACAGATTCAATGCAATCCCTATCAAATTACCATTGGCATTTTTTACAGAACTAGAACAAAAAAATCTTAAAATTTGTATGGAGACACAAAAGACCCCAAATAGCCAATGCAATCTTGAGGGGAAAAAAAATGGAGCTGGTGGAATCAGACTCCTTGACTTCAGACTATACTACAAAGCTACAGTAATCAACACAATATGGTATGGGCACAAAAACAGAAATATAGATCAATGGAACAGGATAGAAAGCCCAGAGATAAACTCGCATATCTATGGTCAACTAATCTATGCCAAAGGAGGTAAGGATATACAATGGAGAAAAGACAGTGTCTTCAATAAGTGGTGCTGGGAAAACTGGACAGCTACATGTAAAAGAATGAAATTAGAACACTCTCTAACACCATACACAAAAATAAACTCAAAATAGATTAAGGATCTAAATATAAGACCAGACACTATAAAACTCTTAGAGGAAAACATAGGAAGAACACACTTTGACATAAATCACAGCAAGATCTTTTTTGAACCACCTCCTAGAGTAATGGACATAAAAACAAAAATAAGCAAATGGGACCTAATGAAACTTAAAAGCTTTTGCACAAGCAAAGGAAACTATAAACAAGATGAAAAGACAACCCTTAGAATGGGAGAAAATATTTGCAAACAAATCAACAAAGGATTAATCTCCAAAATATGTAAACAGTTCATGCAGCTCAATATTAAAACATCAAACAACCCAATCCAGAAATGGGCAGAGGACCTAAATAGACATTTCTCCAAAGACATACAGATGGCCAAGGGGCACATGAAAAGCTGCTCAACATCACTAATTATTAGAGAAATGCAAATCAAAACTACAATGAGATATCACCTCACACCGGTTAGAATGGGCATCATCAGAAAATCTACAAACAACAAATGCTGGAGAGGGTGTAGAGAAAAGGGAACCCTCTTGCACTGTTAGTGGGAATGTAAATGGATACAGCCACTATGGAGAACAGTATGGAGGTTCCTTAAAAAACTAAAAATAGAACTACCATATGACCCAGCAATCCCACTGCTGGGCATATACCCAGAGAAAACCATAATTCAAAAAGACACATGCACCCCAATGTTCATTGCAGCACTATTTACAATAGCCAGGTCATGGAAGCGACCTAAATTCCCATCAACAGACGAATGGATAAAGAAGATGTAGTACATACATATAATGGAATATTACTCAGCCATGAAAAGGAATGAAATTGATTCATTTGTAGAGACGTGGATGGACCTAGAGACTGTCATACAGAGTGAAGTATGTCAGAAATAGAAAAACAAATATCATATATTAACACATATATGTGGAATCTAGAAAAATGTTACAGATGAACTGGTTTGCAAGGCAAAAATAGAGACACAGATGTAGAGAACAAACGTATGGACACCAAGAGGGGAAAGCTGGTGGGAGGGGGTGGTGGGATGAATTGGGAGATTGGGATTGACATATATACACTAATATGTATAAAATAGATAACTAATAATAACTTGCTGTATAAAATAATAATAAAATAAAATTCAAAAGTAAATGGTGTTTTAAAGTCTTAAGTTTTGATAGTTTGTGATGCTGTAAGAGATAACTGGAAAAGAAATATGGAAGAACAACCATCACCATTCAGGTAGGCTGCAAGAGAGCCCTTAGGAGATAACCATTTTTCAGCTGGAGTCAGGAGGTAAGGAATTCTGTGACAAGGCTGAAGACAGAATGGATCTCTACAACGGTGAAACAGGAGTCCTGTGCTCGGAGGGAAAAGCTGGGTGTAAGGAGGGCAGCAGCAAATAAAGGGTCATGAGAGAGGAATACATTGCAATATGAATACATGGGCAGACAGGGTACCAGAAGAGTTTACTTTTTAGGTGGTGGCTTGGGATGACTAGATGGGGTTACTTCGTCAATTTAACTGACCTCAATAGCCCAGTCATAGGTGAAAACTTTGGGATATGGCCCTGTCCAAGTTCTAAGTTGCTCGTGCATTGATATAGCACAAGGAGTCTTATGTGAGACACTATTAGGATCTTAACTCTCAAGAATGCGGCAACACATGGTTGGTAGATAACAACAACAACAAAAAGAGGTCAACTCAGAGTAATAGAAAACTCCTCCCAAATCCTGCATCTCAAATTTTGAATCTTCCCTCTGTCACTGGCTGATCTATAGTGCTCTCTCCAGAGGTGTTTGGCATTTGTGTGAAATTACACCACAGTATTTTTCTTCCTTTCTTTTTTTTTTGAGTCAGCAAAAGGATCCAGAGACAACAGGACAAAGCGTGCTGCATTATTAATAGAAAAAGCATTTCCTATTTTATTAAGAGCACGTGCACTCTTAAAGCTCCATCGAATGCTGTTTCACCAGGTGAAAGACTGAATAAACCACCCAGCTTTTCACCACTGCTGTGGGCTGGATTTCCAGACTAGTCTTGCTAAATGTGAAATTAACAGGAACATGGTTTCCAGAGCCATTCCAACTTGTGTCCAAATTGCACAAAGGACGTCTCAGGAACTCTGTGGTGATGAAGAACATATCTAATAGCAGGGTAGTCCCTGGTTCCACTTGAGGAACCCAATATACGAAAGTGTGGAATCAGAATGCAGAGTCTTTCAACTCTCTCATTTGTCATGAAGTATAAACTAGAGAACTGAGTCAATAACCAATGACACTGGGCTTCCCTGGTGGCGCAGTGTTTGGGAGTCTGCCTGCCAATGCAGGGGACACGGGTTCGAGCCCTGGTCCGGGAAGATCCCACATGCCGTGGAGCAACTAAGCCCATGCGCCACAACTACTGAGTCTGCGCTCTCGAGCCTGCAAGCCACACTGCTGAAGCCCGCACGCCTAGAGCCCATGCCGCGCATCAAGAGAAGCCACTGCAACAAGAAGCCTGCGCACTGCAACTAAGAGTAGCCCCTGCTCACTGCAACTAGAGAAAGCCCGCACGCAGCAACAAAGACCCAACTTAGCCAAAAATAAATAAATAAATAAATTTATTTTTTAAAAAAACAATAACACCATTAGAACCATTTTATAGTTAGGATAAACAAGACAGCTCTATGGGAGCAGATATTGCAAGTAGGGAGGTTGGAAATGAAACCAAATTCCAGATGTTGTTTGTTTGCCATGGGGGGAAAAATCTTGTGACTAGAGGAAGTTCCAAAGAAAAGGGCCAAGAACAATTTCTTCCTAACTCCTGGCTTTGAAAGCAGATGAATTTAACAATTAAATGCCAACTGACTCACCCAAGTTAATAAATACACTGGTATTTAATTTCTAGGAATATTCCCCCATGAAAAGGTCTCTGCTCACTGAAATCTTAACCTTTTGTTATGAGATATCGGACAGAAATTTTGTCTTTTGCTCTTCTTCTGAACATTACTTTAAGATTCTACACTCTAATTCCATCAGTTTAACAAGCCAAGAGGCTTTGGAAAGAACTGGAGACAACATAACAGCAAAGAATGGGGTTCAAATTAGACCACATTTTCAGGTAGCTCACATACTTACAGTGTCAAACACAAGCACAGTCTGAGGCCCGGTTGCTAATTTATTTCTAACTGTAAGTTGAAAAAAATCATCATCGTCCTAGATGGAATATGCCAGGTTGCTATAGAAACGGACCCCTCTCCTACCTCGTATTTTACTCTTCACAGCTTTCCATGTGAAGCTGCACTGTGTCGCTTCTTTGACTGATGAAAGAGGCAGTTTCTACAATTCTTTTCTACCACTCATATTACCCCTTGCGAAGTCTATAGAGGTTGATATTTTCTCTTCCTTCTGGGTAAAAGGGAGATAATTCAACAGAGTAATTATAATAAACTATTTATCCCATTCAGGTTTACTGTCTCATCCTTGCTTTCTTTTCCTAGAGCATTAGAAATGCATCACTGTTTTGAGATCTCTTTAAAAATGCATGAAGGGAAGAGAACTGGCAGCACAGTTAAATGAATTTAATTCAGCCAGATTTTACATTATTAACTCACTTCCGAAGAGCTGAATGAGGGGAATGATGGAAGAAGAAAGTAGAACTAAAATTGGACCATTGATCCTGGCAGTCTTGGTGCCAAGCAGACGTGGGAAACAAGCTAGGAAAACTGTAAATGTCTTTTGATACCAGTTAGAGATACAGAGCATTCATTTATTTTAATCAGTGTGAGATATGTATTAGGTGGACTGTCCCTCCCGACTCACTACCCAATGCACCCTGATCCCGACTTAACTGATGCCTGAGTTGGCAGCCTCACAGTCCAGCATTGTTTGAAATAACATATTAAGGCAACAGGATTTCCCTCTCCTCTGTTGTTAAAAAGTAACAGTGGATGCCTAAAAACTAATAGAAGAGGACACTCAGCATTCAAATGATTACACTCATGCTCTGAGATTGAGATTCTGTCTTTGGAAGGAAGAAGAAGTCAATGTACATAATAAAGTATTCAGGCAATGAAAAAAGTTCTGAATGCATGGCTTTACAGTTGTTCCATGGATAAAACAGCAGAGACGTTTATCCCCTTCAATCTCCATCTGAATACCAAATGCCGAAATACAGACCTTCCAGTATCAAAGACATAACTTCTATTTTATTTGGTCTTTGCTTTTAAAAATAGATTGCTTTTCTACAAGGATTAACACCTGTCTGGCTTCTAATGCACTACTCACTTGATAAGTGATTCAGTCTGTTTATTGTAAATGATTAAGAAGCCAGGTGACCAACATTTTTAAAAAGTCACTGAAATGAGACTTTTAAAATGTGAATGTGTGCTAGTCATTCGGAACATTCACAAATAGCTTGCTCTCCTTCTGGCATATGATGGGATTATACTTTCCTCCCCCGTTTGAAATCAGGTAAGGCTGTATGACTTGCTTTGGTCAATGAAACAGTGTTAGAGTGATATTTCTGTGTGGAAGCTTTAAGAGTCAGAATGTGATTCACCACATTTCTTTTCCCTGCTGCAGTGATAATGCAAGCAGTGATGAGATGGAATCTCCTTAAGCCTACAACAATGAGATTCCTCGAGATGACTTGTATTGGACAAACAATAAGAATGTAAAATAAACTTGTCTTGTATAAATCTCTTGAAATCTGGGGATTGATTGTTACTGCAGCAGTACTTAGCCTGTCCTGACCCATGTTTCCATTAAAATGCTCATAGAAGAGCAAAATAAGATACAGAGCCGTAACAATGAAAATGTGAGTAATACCTAATTATTGGCTGAATCCTACAAGGAATTTCCACGAAATGCAGTGGAGATGATACTAAATTTAGAAAAACATTATGGCTTGCTCCTCTGAAATAACAGTAGAGTTTGAAGGACAGAATATTGGTTGGGCCTTTGACCCACCCTCACTGTCTTCCCCTAGAGATTACAAGGTCTGTGGGAAAAGTACACCTAGGCAGCCACTGCAATTCTGCACTTCAACTTCTTCCTAAAGCAGATGGGGGTGAGTCTCTCCAGCTCAGTTTCCATCAAAACCCTTCTTTTCATAGTCAGTCAGAGATGACCATCATGGCCACAGTTGAAGTAGTTTGATGCCAGGTTGTATGGTGGTTGATGACTAGAGCAGCCATCAAGAATAACTTTACTCAAGACAATGTGAACAATGCGTATGAAGAGACTGACTGAACTTTATTGACAGATTTTTAAATGACTCATGTAAATGAAGGAATGCATCATTTTGGATATAAATTCTAAATATCTTGAAGATTCTGCTTATTCCCAGGTGATTGTGTTGTTTCAACATAATTGCCAGTCAAATTCCAAATGGAATTTAATTTTGAAACCTAAAATAATTCTGAAGTTCGATTGGAAAGAAGTGAATAGATAAGAATATGGTTTTGAAAAAGGGTATTACAGGAATTGCCTACCAGATATTAAAATATATTGTAAACCTGTAATAATGATAACATTTTAATTCTGGCACAAGGATGGACAAATCGATTAATGCCACAGTAGAGACAGAAACAAGTGTACATGTGTGTACATGTATGTGTGAATTAATTCATCATAAAGGAAGAATTGATAATTAATAGAAAAATTAAGGACTATTCAATGACAGGGGCTGACAAAATTAACGTAGACATCCCTCTCATACTGTATAAAAAAATAAGTTCCTGGTTTGATCAAAGAATAAAATTTTAAAAATTATAAATACACTCACAGATACAAAGACAAGAGAGAGAAATAGGTGGGTAAAGACATTCTAAGCTTAGAGATTATTGTGGAAAATCAGAAAAGAATGATAGTTTTGACTATGTATAAAAAATAATTCTACAAAAGTTTGGCATAAATTAAATTAAATGAAAAGAAGCATGACAAAGATTTAACGATATTCATATATAGAGAAAATATACAATTGATTTTTAACAAGAATCCTATAGAATAATAAACAATTCACAAAAGAGAAAATAAAAATCACTAAAAAACATAAGAAATAAAACTACTCATAATCAAATAACTGCAAACTGAAATGAGATGCCATTAATACCTGTAAACTAAGCAAAAATTATAAAAGATAAGCTACTTAATTCTGACAATAGTGAAATTTGCATATAATATGATTGCAAAAAATTATACATATGCACATATATTTGCATATCTATATGCATGTTTAACATTAATACTTACATAGACATATTTAGAAAAAGACTGGAAGTAAATATATCCAAATACTAACTGTAATTATTTCTGGGTGGTGAGATTATAGTGGAGATTATTTTCTTTTTGATTCTTTTTTAAATTATTTTTTCTTGACCTTTTTCTTGTATTTTCTAAATATTCCACAATGAATATGAATTATTTTCATAATCAAGGAAAAATTTAAGTCACTTGAATCAAGGTGCAGAATCAAAGATTACCAAATGAGCTCTCGTGAAATTTCTTGATAGAAATGAGTTGCATATTAGTAACCCGCACCTGGTAGTCTGACTTAAATGTATACGTCCAGATAGAAATATAGACAGGACAAAATAATCTAATTCCAGGAAGAATTAAAAATAATCAGAACTCTCAGAGATGCCAGAAGCTCTGAACCAAGTTTATTGGTTTCATTATGATCTTTGGATTTCAGGTGCAGAAAGTTACATTCATCATACCTTTCAGTTCATGGTATAATCTTTGGTTTGTGCAAGGCTTCTCTTATTTTATTTACTTATTTATTCCCTATTCATCTCTTACTCATTTACAGTACCCTGTCCTTCAGCAACTATTCGCTCGATGGTTCATTTAAGCTCTTATAAAATGTGGATCATTATTTTGTACTGATGAGATTGTAATTTATGAAACTGATACTTTGTCATCTATCTCTTTTGTTCTCACTTTTTTGACTTTGCACTCCTTTTAGGATTCATACATGTTCTGAATTCTTGCTTCTACTTGCTGTATAATACTCCATGATGAATATCCACTACATTTCTTTTCTCCAGTCTCCCAGTTAATGGACGTCCAAGTAGTGTCAACTCATTATGACTGCAATAAAGTAATTAACAACCTCATGTATTTCCCTCTATGGAGTTGTGTGAGGACTTATTACAGATTACTCCCAGATGAAGAACTGACAGGTCACAGGGTATTCATATTGCTGCTTAGCCTAAGGAGTACCAAATTGTTCTCCAACAGAGTGGCTGCTCTGGTCCTCACTCTCATCAGCAATATATCCCCACATTCCCAACAATACTTGACATTACCAAATTTCCTCAATTTTTTCCCAGTCAGGTGTAAGGTAGATTCTCATTATTGTTTTAATATTCATTTCTCTGATTACTCTTGATTTTGAGTACCTTCACATATGCTTGTTGGCTTTTCGAGTTTATCCTGTACATCTCTTATTCATATTTTTTCCCAATTTTCTATGAAGATTATCATCTCTTCTTGCTCATTTGCTGAAATTGCTTGTATATTCTAGATACTAATCCCATGTCAGTTTCAGGCAAATGCCGTCTCTCATTTTTAACCTGCTATCACCTTTGTCCATAGTGTCTCTAATTTTGGTGTCATTTTCCACGTGTTTGTGTTTTATAAGAAGTCCATTCCTGTCCCTAAGTCACAAAGATATTTGTGGCCAATATTTTCGTCACCCTCATCTAGCCCATATACCTCAAAGAACTAATAAAACTCCAAATGTCAGTAAATTCAATGAGGCTCAATTAAAATATGGTACAGTAGCTCATGAATCACGTTTTCTGCCTGGTTTCCCAATCTCCGAACTAGATTCCATAGAGGTGGAGATGTCTCTTATGCAAAGCACCACTAGAGCTTCCAGGATGATCGCTGCTTCCTAGTTCTCTCTACATTCCATCTGTTCCAAGTATCTATTGCTGTGTAACAAACTACCCCAAACTTAGTGGTGTGAAACAAGCATTTTCTATGCTCATGGATTCTGTGGATCAAGGATTTGAAGAGGGCAGAGTGGGGATGAATTGTATCTGCTTAATGATATATGTGGCCTCAGCAGAAAAGACTTGAAGGCTGGGGATGATTTAACAGCTGGAGGCTGGAATCATATGAAGACTTGTTTACTCACGAGCCTGGCACCTGGGCTAGAATAACTCGAATACTGGGTGGAGTTGGAACTGTTGGTCAGAGAGCCCACAAGTAGCCTCTTTTTGTGGCTTGAGTTTTCTCAAAAATTGGCAGCCTGAGGATTGAATTTCTCAGATGGTATTTCAAAGATCCAAGAAAAACAGTGGAGGAAGCTATATGGCCTTTTATGACCTAGTCTTACCAATTCTGTTGTACTCTCTTGGATAATTCAAGGGACGTAGACTCCACTTCTTGGTTGGAAGAATGTCACTGATTTTGTGAACATGTTTTTAAAACCATTAACCATTCGCTTTACACCTAGTCCTGAAGTAATTCATTAAAGTTCAGCTTAGGTAATATTACCTTTCTCAACAAACTTCCAATGGCTTATTGCCTTATTGACTCATTGCTATCAGTTGAAGAGATATGCCCAAACTCCTCAAACCAAAGCCCTTTACAACTGGACCTCAATTCATCTTTCAGCCATTCTTCCTCACTACTTTCTGATATGTAGTCGTTAAACCCCAACTAAACTAGACTTCTAAATGCTGACTTCCTTATTCAATCCATACTTTCCAACCTCCCTACATTTATTCCTCTGCCTGGAATATTCTCGCCACATAATTCTCAAACTCCTCCCTCTTTTTTCATGTCTATTTCAAAATTCAGACTTCATGAGGATTTTTTCATTACAGCACTCACTCATCACTTCCCTGCTCTCCATACACTCATATGCATGACACAGCGGATTTCTCCAATACTGTGCCTGCCTGAGTTCAGGCTGCTGTAACAGAATACCATAGATTGGGTAGCTTATAAACAACAGAAATTTATTTCTTATAGTTCTGGAGGTTGGGAAATTCAATATCAAGGTGCTGGCCAACTCAGTGTCCAGTAAGGGCCTGCTTTCTGACATGTAGATGGTTATCTTGTCCAGTAACCTGTCATGGCAGAAGAGGTAAGGGAGTCTCTGAGACCTCTTTTTTTTGCCAATTATAACACTTTATTCATGCCATCATTTGGACACTTCATCTAATTAGAATTTTATTTTTAAATTCTATACATTTTAAAAATTTATTTTTTATTGAAGTATAGTTAATTTACAATGTTGTGTTAGTTTCTGGTGTACAGCAAAGTGATTCAGTTATACACACACACACATATGTGTGTGTGTGTATATATATATATATTCTTTTTCATGATGGTTTATCATAGGATATTGAATATAGTTAGTTCCCTGTGCTATAGAGTAGGATCTTGTTGTTTACTCATTCTATATATAATAGTTTGCATCTGCTAATCCCAAACTCCCAATCCATCCTTCCCCCACCCCCTCTCCCCCTTGGCAACCACAAGTCTGTTCTCTAGGTCTGAGTCTGTTTCTGTTTCATAAATAAGTTCATTGATGTCATATTTTAGATTCCACATATAAGTGATATCAATGGTATTTGTCTTTCTGTTTCTGAATTACTTCACTTAGTATGATAATCTCTAGGTCCATCCATGTTGTTGCAAATGGCATTATTTCATTCTTTTTTATGGATGAGTAATATTCCATTGTGTATATATATCACATCTTCTTTATCCATTCATCTGTCGATGGACACTGAGGTTGCTTCTGTGTCTTGGCTATTGTAAATAGTGCTGCTACGAGCGTAGGGGTGCATGTATCTTTTTGAATTAGAGCTTTGTCCAAAAATATGTCCAGGAGTGGGATTGCTGGATCACATGGCAGCTCTATTTTTAGTTTTGTGAGGAACTTCCATAACTGTTTTACAGAGTGGCTGTACCAATTTACATTCTCAGGACCTCTTTTATAAGGGCATTAATCCCATTCATGAGCACTCCAACCTCATGAACTGATGATCATGAAGAGGCCCTCCACCTCCTAATACCATTATACTGGGGATTAAGTTTCAACATACGAATTTTGAGGGGGACACAATCAGTCTACAGCAGCCCCTCAGATCAGGCCTCAAATTTGTGTCCTGATTTTATTCCATTGCATTAGTTTTTTTGAATTCTTTTTTTTTTTGTGGTACACGGGCCTCTCACTCTTGTGGCCTCTCCCGTTGCGGAGCACAGGCTCCGGACGCGCAGGCTCAGCGGCCATGGCTCACAGGCCCAGCTGCTCCGCGGCATGTGGGATCCTCCCGGACCGGGGCACGAACCCGTGTCCCCGCATCGGCAGGCGGACTCTCAACCACTGTGCCACCAGGGAAGCCCAGTTTTTTTGAATTCTTGATGGCAGCAACTGTACCTTATTCAGCTTGCATTGTTTTAAGTAATGGTTTCCAGACTTGCCTCTCTTAGAACAGCAGAATTAAGAAAAAAGGCATGCATGGGACCAAAAATAGAGCTACAGGTTTTTTATTCCGCCAGTTAAGAGTATTTTAAAAGAACTGTCTTTTCACAGCTTACCCTTCCCCCTCCCCATATCCTCAAGTCCATTCTCTAGCAGGTCTCTGTCTTTATTCCTGTCTTACCCCTAGGCATGGACATATATACACTACCAAACGTAAGGTAGATAGCTAGTGGGAAGCAGCTGCATAGCACAGGGAAATCAGCTCGGTGCTTTGTGACCGCCTGGAGGGGTGGGATGGGAGGGTGGGAGGGAGGGAGACGCAAGAGGGAAGAGATATGGGAACATGGGAATATATATAACTGATTCATTTTGTTGTAAAGCAGAAACTAACACACCATTGTAAAGCAATGATACTCCAATAAAGATGTTAAAAAAAAAAGAACTGCCATTTACTATCACTGTTTTTATATTTAATGGGGACATTTTACCATACACAGGGATATAATATCAAAATAAAGGTCAGTCGGGGCTTCCCTGGTGGTGCAGTGGTTGAAAGTCCGCCTGCCGATGCAGGAGACACGGGTTTGTGCCCCGGTCCGGGAAGATCCCACATGCCGCGGAGCGGCTGGGCCCATGAGCCATAGCCGCTGAGCCTGCGCGTCCGGAGCCTGTGCTCCGCAACGGGAGAGGCCACAACAGTGAGAGGCCTGCGTACCGCAAAAAATAAATAAATAAACAATAAAGGTCAGTCCTTTCTAAGAAAGTAGTTTTTACTTAAAGTAGAGTCTTATATCTAAACACTACATTGTCTTTTCTCATTTGGTCACAAATCCATGACGGTATCTTCTCTGACCAACACTAGCCCAAATTTTAGAGATTTTCTGCCCTATAACATCTGTCTCAGGAATGAGCATCTCTAAAGGACAAGAGCTTGTACTAAACACTGTGTACAGAGTGGTAAATAAAACAGTTATAATCTCTGCCATCATCGAGTTTACAGTCTAGAAAGGGAAACAAGTAAATATATAGTAAAACAGATAGTATCAAATAGTGATCCAGATCAAGGAAAATTAGAACAGGGTGATGAGTAGAGATTGTTTCAAATTTTGTTTCCAAATACAGAGATGTTTATTGCATGTTTAAAGTATCCAAAATCTTAAATATCCTGTTGCAAATTCCTCCAAAATCCCTTTATAGCACACAATATCAAATATTGAAATAGTGTTCTCACAATATTACACTTGAAAATACCAATTAGGAACAATATTTTAGGAAATAGAGAGTTTAAGGCAAGACATTCATTTGGAAAAGTTGATTTCTCTCTATCACCCAGATTGGCACAATTAATTTTCCACCTTTTCAATGTCTTGGGTTACACAACATACATTCAGCAACAGGGCATGCATGAATAGAGTCAGACAAAGAAGACTTCTCTGAGGAGGCTATTGAAGTTGAAAAGAAGGAGCAAAGTTTGGAGGTGGGAAGCAGCTGGGCAAATTTAAGTGAATGAAAAAAGTCCCATGTGGCCTGGACCACAGACGGCAAGTGGGATGGTCAAAAAAGATGAGATGGGAGAGGACTCTACAGTCAATTCATGCAGGGTCTGTTAGGCCATTAGAAAGATTTTTCATTTTTTCCTAAGAGAAGTGGAAAACAATTGAAGAGTTTTAAGCAGAAGAATGAAATAATCATATTTGCCATTGTAGAGGGCTTCTTCTAGCTGAGATGTAGAGAATGAATACGGAGTGGGCAGGAACAGAAGCATGAAAGCTAGTTAGGAAGCTATGGCCCTGGTTCAGGTTAATAAATGATGGTGACTTGGATCCGGGCAATGGCAATGGGGATGAAGACAAGTGGAGGGTTTTTCAAAGATATATTGGAGGTAAAAACAACATTTATAGTTGAATTAGATGTAGGGAGGTGATGAAGTAGGAAGAATCAAGAATAATAATTTGGAGAGGGTGTGGAGAAAAGGGAACCCTCTTGCACTGTTGGTGGAATGTAAATTGATACAGCCACTATGGAGAATAGTATGGAGGTTCCTTAAAAAACTAGAAATAGAACTACCATACGACCCAGCAATCCCACTACTGGGCATATACCCTGAGAAAACCATAATTCAAAAAGAGACATGTACCACAATGTTAATTGCAGCTCTATTTACAATAGCCAGGACATGGAAGCAACCTAAGTGTCCATCGACAGATGAATGGATAAAGAAGATGTGGCACATATATACAATGGAATATTACTCAGCCATAAAAAGAAACAAAATTGAGTTATTTGTAGCAAGGTGGATGGACCTAGAGTCTGTCATACAGAGTGAAGTAAGTCAGAAAGAGAAAAACAAATAGTGTATGCTAACACATATATATGGAATCTAAAAAAAAATGGTTCTGATGAACCTAGGAGCAGGACAGGAATAAAGACGCAGGCATAGAGAATGGACTTGAGGACATGGGGAGGGGGAAGGGTAAGCTGGGACGCAGTGAGAGAACAGAATTGACATATATACACTACCAAATGTAAAAGAGATAGCTAGTGGGAAGCAGCTGCATGGCACAGGGAGATCAGCTTGGTGCTTTGTGACCCCCTAGAGGGGTGGGATAGGGAGGGTGGGAGGAAGACGCAAGAGGGAGGGGATATGGGGATATATGTATACGTATAGGTGATGCACTTTGTTATACAGCAGCAACTAACACAAGAATGTAAAGCAATTATACCTCAATAAAGATATTTAAAAAAAAAAAGAAGAATGCTAAAATTCCTGACTTGAGAACCTGGGAGAACATGGCAATGATTACTGAAATGGGGCAGCCTGGGGAAGAGGAGGTTTGAGTCAAGGGATCGAAGTTGCATTTTGCACATTAAAGTGTTACATTTGAAGAATATATGACATCCAAGTGAGGATTTCAGGTAATCAGTTGGATATATGAGCCTATACTCAGGAGAAAGGTTTTTTTCTTTGCGGGGGGGAGGGGGTTTGCTATTTTCCTGGTTACTTTACACACACCTGAAATCTGCTCAATCCCCAGCTTCACCACTTCAGTACATATAAACTCCATTTATTCAGGCCAACAACCTTGGAGTCATCATGCCTCCTCTCTTTCTGTCATATTCCATAGGCATTCCATCAGCAAATCTCTTTCTTCAAAATTTATCCAATATATTAATCACTTTTCTCCACCTTCATCACTACTATCTTGGGTCAGGCCATCATTATCTCTACCCTGAGTTATTGCAAAATCCTCCTAATAGGTCTCCTCACTTCTGCCCTCGTCCCCCACTGTCTATTTTACACAGAGCATCCAGATTCATTTAAACTGAAATAAGTCACATATTTTCTCCATTCAAAACCTTCTAATGGTTTTCTAGCTTATTCTGACTTAAAAGCCAATGTCCTTGTAACAGAATACAAGACCCTAAATGATCTGATGCCCACCCCTGCCTCACACACACACACACACAGACGCACATACACACAACTTCTCTGATCTCATCTCCTTCCATCTTTTCCCTCATTCACCTTTCTCCAGCCCCTCTGACCTTACTATTTTCGTTCATGCCAAGAACACTCCCACCTTGGATCTTGTTCTGAAGTGATCTTTTCCCTCCTCATAGGGAACCCCATCCTCATTCTCCATCTCTGCCTATCTCTCTTACCCCATATCTTAGTCCATTTGGACTGCCATAAAAAAATACCACAGACAAGGTGACTTAAAAATAGGACATTGGGCTTCCCTGGTGGTGCAGTGGTTGAGAGTCCGCCTGCCGATGCAGGGGACACGGGTTCGTGCCCCGGTCCGGGAAGATCCCACATGCCGCGGAGCGGCTGGGCCCGTGAGCCATGGTCGCTGAGCCTGCGCATCCGGAGCCTGTGCTCCGCAACGGGAGAGGCCATAGCAGTGAGAGGCCCGCATACCGCAAAAATAATAATAATACATTTATTTCTCATAGTTCTGGAGGCTGGAAGTCCAAGATCTAGGTGCCAGCAGATTAGGTGCCTGGTGAGGGTCCACTCTCTGATTCGCAGATGGCCATCTTTTCCCTGTGTCCTCACATGGCAGAAGGGGTGAGGAAGCTCTCTGGGGGTCTCTGTTACAAGCGCACTAATCTCATTCATGAGGGCTCCACCCTCATAACTTAATCACCTCTCAAAATCCCATCTCCTAATACCGTCACATTGGGGTTTAGGCTTTAACATGTGAATTTGGGGAATTCCCTGGAAGTCCAGTGGTTAGGACTCCATGCTTCCACTGCCGGGGCCTGGGTTCAATCCCTGGTCAGGGAACTATGATCCCACAAGCCGCATGGTGTGGCCAAAAAAAATATATATATATGAATTTGGGGGGCCGGACACAAACATTCATACCATAGCACCCTGCTTCATTTTTCTCCTTGGCATTTGACACCATCTGATATGCTTAAACTTTATTTACATTTTTGTTTATTGTTTGCCTCCTTCCACTAATGTAAACTTCTTGGGATTAGGGACTTTGCTTTATCCACTACCGTAGCTTCAGCATCTAAAACACTGCTTGGCACGTGGTAAGCATTTAATAAATATTTGTCAAATAAATTAATGAATAAATGAATAAGATATATATTGGGGAGTTATCAGAATATTGACTGTTTCCAACTGTTTTTACCAGGCTAGGAATCTCTTTGACCCAAAAAGGAATGGTAACACATGGAAGTTAAATTCTATTGTCTCTCTTCCAGAAGCATAACTCAGGGTCAATTATCATCATAGGTTTCTTTACATTTTAGTCCCCCACACCACAGGCTTCTCTACACTATGCTTCAGTCTCAAAGGGGAAGATGCAAGAAGGGGCAATGAAGCACTTGGAAATCTTCTAGCTTTTTGAGCAAGAACTGTGTGGAAACTGTCAACTCCCATTGACTCTTAGTCTTTCTTCCTATATTGGGGGATCTCTCTCCCTCTCTCTCTCTGGAACAGGGAACGTTCAAAACAGCTTTAGACAAAGCATGCTCACACAAAATTACTGCCTTTGTCCAAAACACTTCAGTGTTTAATAAATCCTGCTCTAGCTTTGAAGATAATCATTTTAGGTGGATTTGATGAACTCTCTAAAAATGCTGCAAAAAGGCAGGGACAGTGGGACAGACATATGTCTTTATCTACAAATACAAAAAGAAAGGGTGTCTCCCTCTCGACTTTAAATAAATAAATTGGCAAGGTTGGTCCCCTTTCTGAGTTTAATTTGGTTTTAATGTTTTATGAAGCTTACATGAAGGAATATTAATGCCGTATGCCAGAACAAGTCACTTGAGCCTTTCACACACAGGCAAAATTTTTCATCTGATCTGAGAGATAATTTTTCTAAACAATATCAACATAGTCAATAGAAGTTATAATTAATTCATACATTGAGAATGTAATTAGCATTCAAATGAGAGAAATGATTGCTGTACAGCTTTATATGACCAAAAAAACCCCCACCTCATTATTATATTTGATACAAATACAAAATGCTGAAAATTTTTCCTTATTAGCTATTGGCACAACATGATCATTCCTTTTTCCAGACTTCCTTCAGTTTAAAAACAATAGATCAATAGAAGCAAATGGTATGGCTTTGATCGCAAGCCTGTCCTTTAATATTTAGTGTTGAAGTGCAACCTGTCCTCCCTGCCTTCATGTCTTTCCAAGCAATCAAGTTCATATTGCATCTTTCACTGATTTATGGGTAGGAAATGTGAATAGCTGAAAGAGACTAACAGGAACACCTTTATTTATATCAATTAATATGTCATCGACTAAAGCAGGATTGTCCTCTAGTGATAAGAATGTTTGTTTAGGAAAAAGAAGCAATATCCTGAAGCTTAGTGTCACCCCATTCCCTGTGAAATATTTCTGCAATAAGCATCGGGAGAAAACAGAAAGCTACCCAGAGACCATGTTTGGGAAAAAGCAAAATCAGACACTCAAGGCCAAAAAGTTTATTGATTCACCAACCACTTATTTGCTGCTTGATAAAAACAAAAAGGCAATCACTGATGTGCTATAAAACTGGAAAGAGAGGGAAAAAATATGAGGGACATAAAATCGCAAATATCGTGTGAGCCACCGTATTTTTAAGTGAATATTTCTTACATTATCATTCTTTCAGAACCTCTAAAAACATTTCACAATTTCATACAAGTGTTTATTTCTTTTAATTTTAAAAACACTTTCATATGCATTATTCCACTCACCCCTCCCACCCAATAACTCTACAAAGTAGGTTGACCTGATAGCACTGATCTTAATTATCAGATGAAGGAACTGAAGAATAGAGTATATATGACTTGCTTAAGCTCACTCAAATAATTTGTACCCAAATCAGGATTAAAATCCATTTTCCCATCTTCCTAGAGAGAAAGTTTTCAAAGTATGGTCCTTGAAGAAACAGCCTCAGCATCACTTGGAACTTGTTAGAAATGCAAATTCCTTGGCCCACCTTAGACCTACAGAATCAGAAACTCTGCGGATGGGGCCCAGCACTTTGTGTGTTAACAAATCCTCCAGGGTATTTCTGATACAAGCTCAACTTTGAGAACCACTGATCTAGAGATACATTCTCTACTTACATGAGAAAGACAAAGCATTCATATGTTGTAAATTTCAGGTGAATTATAAAACACAAAACTGTTATGACATTACTTTTCACACCCTACTTTGTGAACATGGGTTATGTATCACCCTAAACTGAGAAGTAAAAACTCACTCAACTTAAAACAAAGAGACAGAAGGAAAAAGAAAAAAAAGGCCAAAATATTTATTGCCAAATTGTAAAACTGAGGGACTAATTTTATAGTAAGTCTGATTACAAACTACGTAAGTGGCTAATAAAATTAATCATAAGTAGGCATTACCAAATCTCAGGGAAATGAAAGGCTGTGGAAATATCTATCAACTGAAACTATTCATCAGCAAATATAGCCTTGGAAACCCAAAGTGGTACAGAAGTGTGTGCACACGAGCATACACACACACACCCCTCTCAGGCAGTCTAGCATTGTACTGGCAGAACTAATTCTAAAGCTGAGTGTTAAAAAGAAAAATGTGGTTTGAATAAAGACTTCAGGGCATTTTAGTAATCATTTCCAGTGGATGACCTTATACACCACAAAAACAGGCAGAAGCTTGACAAGAGACAGTGAGGATAAGAGCTGCTCCTTACTGTCACTTGGTTCTTATCAGCCCTAACAATGTTGTGCCCATAAGCCATGGATTTTTCCGGAGAGTTTTTTTTTTTTTTTTTTTTTTTGCGGTACGCGGGCCTTTCACTGTTGTGGCCTCTCCGGTTGCGGAGCACAGGCTCCGGACCGCAGGCTCAGCGGCCATGGTTCACGGGCCCAGCCGCTCCGCGGCACGTGGGATCTTCCCAGACTGGGGCACGAACCCGTGTCCCCTGCATTGGCAAGCGGACTCTCAACCACTGCGCCACCAGGGAAGCCCTCTGGAGTGTTTTAATTTCAAATATTCTATTCTAGAAAATCCATAAGCCATCTAAATGTGTCAGACATTCAAAATTTTGATCTCCAAATAATTCATCTATATTGGCTTTTCACATCCAGAAACAGTCCAAATTCTTTTGTCAAATCCTATGTTCTAGAAAATTCTGGGAAAAGTAATCAGTAATAATGAATAGGTATATTGGCTTTACACATTAGATATGCTGCTGAAAAGACTGAAAATTGATTTGCCCCTCAATATTATAAAATAAAAACATTAAATTTAAGTGTACTAGAAAACTTACTAAAGGAACTCAATCCTTTTGGAAAATGAATAATTTCCTCTAATTTATCCTCACCAAATTTGGGTGTTCAGGTATCAGTGCATTTAAAACTGGGTAGAAAAATTACATGATAATATCAATTGACACAGAAAAGGATTTGACAAAATCTAATAGCCATTCATGACAAAAATTCTCAGCAAACTAGAAATAAGGGGAACTTCCTAAACTTGATAAAGAGTTTCTACAAAAGCTCCTACCGAAAACATCAGTCTTAATGATTAAAGACTGAATGCCTTTAACAAGGAACAAGGCAAGGATACCCACTTTCACCACTCTTATTTAACATAGTACTGGAAGTTCAAGCCAGCTCAACAAGGCAAGAAAAGGAAATAAAGGGCATTCAAATTGGAAAGAAAGAAATAAAACCATCCCTCTTCACAGATGACATGATGGTCTCTATCGAAAATCCCGAGGACTATACCAAAACCCAAGAAACAAACAAACAAAAAACCTCCTACAACTATTAAGTGGACTCAGCAAGATCAAAGGACCAAGATAAACATACAAAACTCAAATGTATTTCTATACACTAGCAATGAACACACGGAAACAAAAATTTTAAACACAGTATCATTTACATTAACTCAAAAACTGAAACAGGTATAAATCTTACAAAAAATACATAGGACTTGTGTGCTGAAAACTACAAAATGCCGATGAAAGAAATCAAAGAAGATCTAATAAAACAGTGAGACATACTGTGCTCATGGATTGGAACACTGAACATAGTAAAGATGTCACTTCTCCCCAAGTGATCTATAGACAATGCAATTTCTATCAAAATCCTAGCAAGACACTTTGCACATATATAAAAGGTTATTTTAAAGTATAAAAATTAAATTTAAACCACTTGAACTAAAACCTGGCAGGCAGTATAAAACATATAAAGGTTAGATATTAGTACTAAATATTATTAATAGTAGTAACAGTACTATACTTACATGAAAGTTGCTAGGATAGTTCATAGACTATAAGTTACAGATTGCATTAATGAAATGAGAAGAAGAGAGAAAGAGATATAACAAAGATATCTTCTCAAAATGAATTTACAAAACAAAATTCCAAAATCAATAAAACTTTTGGCAGTAAAGAAAACCAACACACTCACCAATTAGCAAATGAATATCACATTACAGGTCATTTCAACAAATACTTTAACATGAGTATGATAAAAAAGGTAAATGAGGTTCTCTTTTTGACATGGCAACCTAACCCCAATAACAGACCATCTCTCCTGCTGATTACAACTGAAAACAGAACACACACACACACACACACACACAACTACCTGAAGACTCCAAAGAATAAAGAATAGCAGGCAAATTATGGAGGGAAGTCAAAAATTGGAGAAATGACCTGCAGGGAGAAGAGTTTCTGAATTTTTAAAATCTCCTTTCTTACGGGGATTTGTCCCCAAAGTAGGTCTAATTTCTTGAATTGCCCGAATGAATTTTACTGGCCAGAGAAATCAAGGAAGAGAACTTTGTGGGCCATAGAGTAAAGAAAACCCTGGAAATAAGAGAGGCAAAGAAAGGGATCCCCCTAATTCTGTGTATGAACCCAAATAATCTCAGGCTCACTCTTGGGCTATGCATGTGTGGACTTCACATCCAAACCAGCATAGCAAAGGTCCAGGAAATAGAACTGAGACTGAAACCACCACCAACAGCAGGTAATGCAGACATTGTGGTTTAAACCTAACTGGGTTGAACAACTCCTACAGAACACCTACTGAACGCTGGCAGAAGACCACAGACCTCCCAAAAGGCAAGAAACCCCCCACGTACCTGGGTAGGGCAAAAGAAAAAAGAATAAACAGAGACAAAAGAATAGGGACGGTACCTGCACCAGTGGGAGGGAGCTGTGAAGGAGGAAAGGATTCCACACACTAGGAAGCTCCTTCGCGGGCGGAGACTGCGGGTGGCGGAGGGGGAAAGCTTCGGGGCCGCGGAGGAGAGCACAGCAACAGGGGTGCGGAGAGCACAGCAGAGAGATTCCCGCACAGAGGATCGGTGCCGACCAGCACTCACCAGGCCGAGGCTTGTCTGCTCACCCGCCAGGGCGGGCGGGGCTGGGAGCTGAGGCTCGGGCTTCGGTCGCAGCGCAGGGAGAGGACTGGGATGGCGGCGTGAACACAGCCTGCAGGGGGTTAGTGCGCCACGGATAGCCGGGAGGGAGTCCGGGGACAAGTCTGGACCTGCGGAAGAGGCAAGAGACTTCTTCTTCCCTCTTTGTTTCCTGGTGCGCGAGGAGAGGGGATTAAGAGCGCCGCTTAAAGGAGCTCCAGAGACAGGCGCCAGCCGCGGCTAACAGCGCGGACCCCAGAGACGGGCAGGAGACGTTAGGGCTGCTGCTGCCGCGACCAAGAAGCCTGTGTGCGAGCACAGGTCAATCTCCACACCCCCGTTCCGGGGAGCCCGTGCAGCACGCCACTGCCAGGGTCCCAGGATCCAGGGACAACTTCCCCGGGAGAACGCACGGCGCGCCTCACGCTGGTGCAACGTCACGCCGGCCTCTGCCGCCGCAGGCCCGCCCCGCACGCCGTGCCCCTCCCTCCCCCCCCCCCCCCCCCCCGCCCCGGCCTGAGTGAG
>NW_020838015.1:4377356-4601785 GCF_003676395.1 Aethalodelphis obliquidens | reverse complement strand
CCCCGGCCTGAGTGAGCCAGAGCCTCCGAATCAGCGGCTCCTTTAACCCGGTCCTGTCTGAGCGAAGAACAGACGCCCTCCGGTGACCTACACGCAGAGGCGGGGCCAAATCCAAAGCTGAACCCTGGGAGCTGTGAGAACAAAGAAGAGAAAGGGAAATCTCTCCCAGCAGCCTCCGAAGCAGCGGATTAAAGCTCCACAATCAACTTGATGTACCCTGCATCTGTGGAATACCTGAATAGACAACCAATCATCCCAAATTGTGGAGGTGGACTTTGAGAGCAAGATTTATGATTTTTTCCCCTTTTCCTCTTTTTGTGAGTGTGTATGTCTATGCCTCTGTGTGAGATTTTGTCTGTATAGCTTTGCTTCCACCATTTGTCCTAGGGTTCTATCTGTCCGTTTTTTTTTTTATTTTTCTTAATAATTATTTTTTTATTTTAATAACTTTATTATATTTTATCTTACTTTATTTTATTTTAATTTATCTTCTTTCTTTCTTTTTTCCTTCCTTCCCTCCTTCCTTCCTTCCTTCCTCACTCCCTCCCTCCTTTCTCTCTTTCTTTCTTTCTTTCTTCTTCTACTAATTTTTTCTTTCTACTTTTTCTCCCTTTTATTCTGAGCCGTGTGGATGAAAGGCTCTTGGTGCTGCAGCCAGGACTCAGTGCTGTGCCTCTGAGGTGGGAGAGCCAACTTCAGGACACTGGTCCACAAAAGACCTCCCAGCTCCACATAATATCAAACGGCGAAAATCTCCCAGAGATCTCCATCTCAACACCAGCACCCAGCTTCACTCAACGACCAGCAAGCTACAGTGCTGGACATCCTATGCCAAACAACTAGCAAGACAGGAACACAACCCCACCCATTAGCAGACAGGCTGCCTAAAATCATAATAAGTCCACAGACACCCCAAAACACACCACCAGACGTGGACCTGCCCACCAGAAAGACAAGATCCAGCCCCATCCACCAGAACACAGGCACTAGTCCCCTCCACCAGGAAGGCTACACAACCCACTGAACCAACCTTAGCCACTGGGGACAGACACCAAAAACAATGGGAACTATGAACCTGCAGCCTGCAAAAAGGAGACCCCAAACACAGTAAGATAAGCAAAATGAGAAGACAGAAAAACACACAGCAGATGAAGGAGCAAGATAAAAACCCACCAGACCTAACAAATGAAGAGGAAATAGGCAGTCAACCTGAAAAAGAATTCAGAATAATGATAGAAAAGATGATCCAAAATCTTAGAAATAGAATAGACAAAATGCAAGAATCATTTAACAAGGACCTAGAAGAACTAAAGATGAAACAAACAACGATGAACAACACAATAAATGAAATTAAAAATACTCTAGATGGGATCAATAGCAGAATAACTGAGGCAGAAGAACGGATAAGTGACCTGGAAGATAAAATAGTGGAAATAACTACTGCAGAGCAGAATAAAGAAAAAAGAATGAAAAGAACTGAGGACAGTCTCAGAGACCTCTGGGACAACATTAAACGCACCAACATTCGAATTATAGGGGTTCCAGAAGAAGAAGAGAAAAAGAAAGGGACTGAGAAAATATTTGAAGAGATTACAGTTGAAAACTTCCCTAATATGGGAAAGGAAATAGTTAATCAAGTCCAGGAAGCACAGAGAGTCCCATACAGGATAAATCCAAGGAGAAATACGCCAAGACACATATTAATCAAACTGTCAAAAACTAAATACAAAGAAAACATTAAAAGCAGCAAGGGAAAAACAACAAATAACACACAAGGGAATCCCCATAAGGTTAACAGCTGATCTTTCAGCAGAAACTCTGCAAGCCAGAAGGGACTGGCAGGACATATTTAAAGTGATGAAAGGGGAAAACCTACAATCAAGATTACTCTACCCAGCAAAGATCTCATTCAGATTTGACAGAGAAATTAAAACCTTTACAGACAAGCAAAAACTAAGATAATTCAGCACCACCAAACCAGCTTTACAACAAATGCTAAAGGAACGTCTCTAGGCAGGAAACACAAGAGAAGGAAAAGACCCAAAATAACAAACCCAAAACAATTAAGAAAATGGTAATAGGAACTTATATATCGATAATCACCTTAAATGCAAATGGATTAAATGCTCCTAAAAAAGACATAGACTGGCTGAATGGATACAAAAACAAGACCCGTACATGTGCTGTCTACAAGAGACCCACTTCAGACCTAGGGACACATACAGACTGAAAGTGAGGGGATGCAAAAAGAAATTCCATGCAAATGGAAATCAAAAGAAAGCTGGAGTAGCAATTCTCATATCAGACAAAATAGACTTTAAAATAAAGACTATTACAGGAGACAAGGAAGGACACTACATAATGATCAAGGGATCAATCCAAGAAGAAGATATAACAATTTAAATACTTATGCACCCAACATAGGAGCACCTCGATACATAAGGCAAATACTAACAGCCATAAAACAGGAAATCGACAGTAGCACAATCATAGTAGGAGACTTCAACACCCTACTTTCACTAATGGACAGATCATCCAAAATGAAAATAAATAAGGAAACACAAGCTTTAAATGATACATTAGTGGTTGAGAGTCCTCCTGACAATGCAGGGGACACGGGTTCGTGCCCCGGTCTGGGAAGATCCCACATGCCGCAGAGCAGCTAGGCCCGTGAGCCATGGCCACTGAGCCTGCGCATCCGGAGCCTGTGTTCCTCAGTGGGAGAGGCCACAACAGTGAGAGGCCCACGTACCGCAAAAAAAAAAAAAAAAAAAAAAAAAAAAAAAGATACATTAAACAAGATGGACGTAAATGATATTTATAGGACATTCCATCCAAAAACGACAGAATACACTTTCTTCTCAAGTGCTCATGGAACATAGCATATAGCACAGGGAGATCACCTCAGTGGTTTGTGACCGCCTGGAGGGGTGGGATAGGGAGGGTGGGAGGGAGGGAGATGCAAGAGGAAGGATATATGTATATGTATAGCTTATTCACTTTGTTATAAAGCAGAAACTAACACACCATTGTAAAGCAATTATACTCCAATAAAGATGTTAAAAAAAGTGATCAGAAACAACAAATATAGTTTTGATAAAAAATTATTAAACATAAAAATATAATCTTAATGGAAATGCACTTCTTAATAAGATAGGTAAAATTATTTTTACACGATCAGTTTATATATGCATGAATGAATGGTCCTTATCCTTAGGATGAAACAGGATGCAACATAAATTCACTTCCTCTGTTCTATTTGTATTCTAAGAATACTTGTCACTTAAATAAGAGGGGAATAGAAGTAGCTTTGTTATAAAACTGCCACCCAATTCTTAGAACACTTTCTAAGTTATATGACAAAATCCAAATAGTGATCTATTGTCAAAAATTATTTTTAATAGTCTATCACTTGGTAATGTGTTTAGGTCTTCCTTCACTTATATCAATAGCAAAAATTAGAAACCCCTGAAATATAAAGAATATTGTTGCCCAGTCTTAAAAGTTATTCACTTTCTCAACACTTTTACCAATACTTTACTCTTTGGTTGGCACTCTGGAGTGTGTTAGACCCCAGGGCAATGAGCCATAATAAGATTCAGTATGAGGGCCTTTCTTCTGTAAAAAGAGAAAAGGGCTATTGCAAAGGGAACCAGCCCCAATTACAGGTTTGCTCGAGGCAGTCCACTTTTAGGAAAGAGAGCTCAGTGAAGCTGAGAGTCTGGAAATTAGTCCCCTAAAACTTTGCTTGAATTTTCAGTACCTCCCATCTGCCATAGCACACACGTGTAAATTTGAAGACCACTGCTCAAAATCACTATTGCCCAAAACTTCGGGGAAGTTTCTATAGTGCAGCATAATGGGGACTATCTTAGTTCAAATCCTGGCTCATCCACTTTCTAGCCGTTCGATTTTGGGCAAATTACTTAACCTTTATGTAAAATGGAGATTAAAATGGTATATATCTCAGTTACTGTGAAGAGTAACTGAATTAACACGTGTAAAGTGCTTAGAATAATGTTCACTACTGTCATTATCATCATTATTACTATCATCATCATCACTATCCTAGAAATGACTGGTGATCTGGAAAGAAGAGGGAAAAATATGATTAAAATAGGAAGAAAGGAAAGTGGCAGATGTGAATGTGTGTCTGTGCACATGTACTGTGATGTAGGTGCATATCAGAACGTAGAAATAACTAGAAACGTTCCATTATTCAAATGCAAGCTCCTTGAAGGTAGCTGATACTGTCCCCACAGCCTAACCCCACTTTGTCCTCCTTCATATTTCTTAGCTCATTGCTGTATCCACAATAGACTCTCAATAAATATTCAATACATTGGTAACAGAATGAGGAGAGAAAATCGATGCTGGTTAAGTCACAAGTTATGAAAACAAATTGTTAAAAGTAGTGCAAGTCTATCCATTGATAGTCATGGTCCTGGAAGACTGGTGTTTTCTCCTAAAACTGATTTTCAGGATCCTGCCTCACTCCATCCATTTATTCTTGCCAATCCATTTCTCTGACCTAAGCCTCACTGCATAATTTGCAGGCCCCAGTGCAAAATGAAAATGCAGAGCCCCCTGTTCAAAACACAGGAAAAAATGCTGCGCTAAACAAGAAAGGCTTTTCCTTTCTTCTGCAGTTTCTCTCTAGGCTTGCCATGATTTTTTTTTATCAGTCATTTAATGTCATTCTAAGCAAAGAAAAATTAAAATTTTAAACTATTAGCATAAATGTTACTGTTCGTGTTTATATTGTGCAATGTTAGTATTAAATGCAAATATAAGAGCAGTTAACTCATGTAGAATCACTGAAATTGCAATTTGTATTTCATAGTCTGTACATTCATGTATATTTCTGTTCTTACCAGAAAAATGGAAACACTGTAAAAACTAACTCAACTGTTTTCATTTCATTTCTTGATACACATACATTCTACCAACACTCTCCCTTCTGCTTATTGATGAGTTTGGAAGGTCTGAGAGAAAAGAACAAATAACTATGGGTTGTCTCATCTTTCCCTTTCTATGTCATCATTTTCAGCATAAGTGGTTGGCTAATGCAGGGAAATAACGTGAGTAAAAAAGGATATGGTAGAGTTCCTTGGTCATTTGTATTTCTTAGGATGCCATTGCATCAATAGTCTCTACAGGCATCTGCAAGATACTCCCAGGCTCTTCCAGGCCTGCTTTGTTGTTCAATTTCTCCCTTTGCCTAATCCTGCTCCCTTCTCTTTTTAAACAAATACCTCCCATGCCAAATCCTATCTCAAAGTCTGCTTCTAGAGAATCCAATGTATATCAACATTGATATCTAAACCTTGACAAAGGCATCTTGTGATCTCTTGAGAAGGTTGCTCAGTCAAATCTGAGCACAGATACAGGATCATTCACCACCTACTGGTGCCTAGAAGCTCCTGGGACAGATATTGAAGCTACCCAGAAGAAAGGCTTCAGAACAAAGATAACAGGTTTCACAATTGGATTTTATGACTTTCACATCACTATGAATACTTACTTACATACACACACACACACACACACACACACACACACACACACACACACGTCCATCTGTAACAGAAGTTAGCAAAAGATGTTTAAATAAAGTTTTAGCCTAAAGCAATTGATAGTTGTACTTTTCCTGCTTTCTCAAGGTTTTAAAAAAATTAGGCAGGAAGTATAAATAAATGAAGACACATTACCTTAAAAAGCAGATATATGAACCTTTACATTTCTATGTGTTTTTGGTTAGGAATCAATAAATGATCATGATTAAGAATTTGGCTTCTGAAGTTAGATGGAGATGAATATATCCTGAGTTTGCCACTTACCAGCTGTAAGACTTCTGGCAAGTTATAACTTTTCTGAGCCTCATTTGTTTTTGTTTTTGTTTTTTTGCGGTACGCGGGCCTCTCCTTGTTGTGGCCTCTCCCGTTGCGGAGCAACAGGCTCCGGACGCACAGGCTCATCGGCCATGGCTCATGGGCGCAGCCGCTCCGCGGCATGTGGGATCTTCCCGGACCGGGGCACGAACCCGTGTCCCCTGCATCGGCAGGCGGACTCTCAACCACTGCGCCACCAGGGAAGCCCTCTGAGCCTCATTTGCAAAATGGTGATAATAATCATACTTACTCCAGAAGGTTGTCATGTGTTTTAAAAGAAATAAAGCATGTAAAACACTTAGCTCAGGGCTTTTCCCATAATATTTTTATTAATAATATTTTTTATTGTTAAAAGAAAGGGAGAGTCTTTCTTAGTGCTGGGTTCCTAACTGGCAATAACCATGAGGGGGCCAAGTATATTTTCTTGGCTATATTAATATTTCATTTAACCTCTTTATTTTACAGAGGTCTTATTATATTAATACAAATCCCCTGCCTCTAGCAGAAATGCTCCAACACATATTGAGTTGAAAAGGTTATTTATATTACAATGGTTATTAATATAGGGACAAGAGTTATTTTTATTTTCTTCTCAACATAACTGTAGGAGCATTTTTTAAAGACAGGATGCTAGTCTAACCAAGAAAATAAGCCTAATTAAAATAAGCCTGATTAATGCCTAATAGCAACCAGGTAGCAGACTCGATTCTTCCTTTCCTTTAAAGCAAAGACACATTTCTTTCCACGTTTTAGCATTTCTTTTTTCTTTACTTGATATATGTATATATTGTGAAAACATTTCCCCCATAAAGTTAATTAACACATCCATCACCTCACAGATTTACTTTTTTGTGTGTGTGAGAACATTTAAGTTCTACTATCTCAGCAAATTTCAATTATATAATACAGTATTATCAACTATAGTCACCATGTTATGCATTCGATCTTTAGAACTTATTCATTTTATAACTAAAATTTGTACCCTTTTACTGGTCCCTATCTCCTCCACCCCCCAGCTGCTGGCAACCACCATTCTACTCTGTTTCTATGAGTTTGACTATTTTTTGTTGTTGTACCACATATAAGTGAGATCACACAGTATTTGTCTTTCTTTGTCTGGCTTATTTCACTTAGCATAATGCCTTCCAGGTTCATCCATGTTGTACCAAATGACAGGATTTCCTTCCTTTTTAAGGTTGAAAGACATTCCATTGTGTGTACATACCAACTTTTCTTGACCCATTCATTCAAAGACAGACACTAAGCTTGTTTTCATACACTGGCTATTGTGAATAATGCCACAATGAATATGGGAGAACAGTTATCTCTTCAAGATAATGGTTTCCTTTCTTTTGGATATATACCCAGAAGTGGATTGCTAGATCACATGGTAGTTCAATTTTTCATTTCTAGAGCCAATATTTCTTAACTGCACAAGTATGGTAGCTCATTTCCAGGGAAGTAGTAACAGACAAGGCAGGTTGGGAGCTCTTGGTTAGTGTCGGTTGGTCACAATGAAAGGTCACCTGAGAGAGTTGCTAAAAAGTATTTGTAAAACTGTGAATTAGTGCCTTTTAAGTAGAAGCATTGCAATCTGAATGGATTTGTTATTGTCTTCAGGATAGATTTTTCAAGTCTGCATAAAATGTGAAGGTTTGAGAATTAAAAGTCTTATAATTTTCATAGAAATCCTTTGATGGGGTCTGGAGAGATATTGATATCCCTATATTAAATAGGAAAAAACAGAAGCTAGGGGAGATTGCTATGTGGACAAAGAATGCTACCTGCCATTTCAGGAAACAAGGGATATTGCAGCCATCAAGCCCTCAGCCACTGCAGCTGACCCTGACAGTGCACCCTGAAGGAAATTCAGGATAGAGAAAAACAGGTTGCCAGCCCTCAAGCCCTCAGCTCCTGCAGCCGCCCCCCTACCCAATGGTGCACCCTGAAGGGATACAAATGGAGAAAAGCAGGATACTGGCCCTAGATAGTTAAGGTGCATATCAAAGGAATAATTTCAGTAAGCCCAGACTCTTGCATCTTCCCATATATAGAAGGGCACTAAAATCGTTAACTTAAGATGTCTGGGTTTGTTTGTTTGTTTGTTTTTTATAATTAGCAGTAATCTTTTGATGTTCAACTACCTGTTCTTTTGGGGGGGGGGTTGTTTTGGGGGGCAGTTTTCCAAAACTCCTGTATATCCTGGATTCTCCCTTATCTCTTTGGAGCAGTCCCTCAGAGCTATCTGAGAGGCTGTATCCCAGGCTTAAGTCCTCAGTAAGTCCACAGAATAAAACATAATTCTCAACTTTTAGGTTGTGATTTTTTTTTCAGTCAACCACTACCTCAGGTAAGCACCATCAGTCTTCTGATAATTAAGATTACAGTCATCCCCTATCCCAGTCTTTGCCCAGTCTGTTTGGTTAGAAGAAGCACTTGGTGTACTGCCTTTGGAGATTCTCAGATGATGGCTAGGAATTTACATTTTTAACATGTGTGTCAGGTGATTCTTATATGAGACAATTTTGGGGAACCACTACCCTCCTTCATACTCCATTTTGTTTTAATAAACAGCTCCCTTTGGCTCAAATTTAAGCTACCTCACAATCACACAAAAAAGTTTTATACCTCATAGAGACTACCTCTTGTCAGATGGAATAAATTGAAAAAAGGAATAGAGAGGCAGTTGAATTTAACAATAAAGAGAATCCAGTGTTAAAGACATAGGCCTTTAAACAAGTCTACAAATCCAAGAAAACATTTGTACTGGGAAGGGAAGTAGAGCTACCCTCACAAGGGTTTACAGTGGGTAACTCTCTATGTTGTCATGATTTTATTTGTTCATGCTTTCATTCGTTCATTTGCTCATTCATTCAACAAACATTCACTGGACATTTACTCCACACCAAGTGTTATACTGAGAATTGGGGAACAAAACCAGGTGTATTAAAAGATACTTCTACTTCAAAACATTGCCAGTGGCCAGATCCATAAGATGAACTAGGTCCACGTATTCCTAGAGCTTTTTCGCTAAAGTGCTCTTTAATTCTCAACTGTGATACCCAGAAGAAAATGGAATTTATCATAACACGTGCATTGAAAAGAATCTCTAGCTATTAATCCCAGTTTGTTTTTATTAAAAATAGAATAGGGCTTCCAAGAAATTTATTGGCTAAAGTAATATCTCTATTGTACTATAAAGGTGTTGTTTTTCCAAGAAAATCAATCAAATGCTTTCATAACTTGTTACTAATAACATTAATATAGACTAATGGCTAAACTAGCTTGGGTAATGTCCCAAAATAATTGGGTTTTCCAGGAACATTCCAGAAGATAAACAGCAAGATCAATAAGTCCTGAGGTTGCAGGAGTCATTATTAATTTATGACCTTGCTTACTTCCCAGCAAAATAATTGCTATAGAGAAGTTGACTCATGTTTACAAATCATGATAAACTTGTGAGAAAGTCTTTCTTAGCCCAAAGTTTAAACACTAGAAAGAACAGGTGATTAAAAAAATCGCTTATCACTGTGCTGAGATTCATAATTAGTACCTACCATTAATACCTACCATTCATTGAGTACTTAGTTTATGGTACATGCTTTATGTGAGTATAACATTTCTTTAAATTATCAAAACAGTCCTGCAACAAGAGCTATTATTATCCTTAATTCGTAGGTTAGAAAAATTGAAATTCAAAAAGTCAAGTAACTTGTCCAAGGTCACGTATACCACCCAGAAAGTTGCAGAGCCAGGATTCAAACTCAGTATTCTTTTTTCATGCTTTGATGTTTCTAAAGATCATACAGGTTTGGCCTAGAATTAGCAGACTTCAAGATACTTAAGATGCTTGGCAGACACAATCAATTATTTGCATATTTATGTCATCACTGCAGCTATTACCTGACAGTGGAATTCCCATCACCATTTCCAGAATATCAACATTCCTGGGAAGGAATATCTGAACAGGGATGATGATCAAGCAAAGATTCATGAGAGCAGACCACGTGTGGTTTGATCAGTGAGAGTATTGATGCTAGTAATGATTCAATATTCAATATTAATTCAAATCTCTTCCTGACCAAGGATTTCCTTTTTAATTCATTCCTTTTTAGTTATGCACAACTTCGTATGGCTATCCTTTCTTTAGAGCCCACTGAGTTCTGCTTAACTTCTCCCAACCATAGGCAAGCATGCTAGAAATCCCACTGACTCACAGCTTTAATACTTAGATCAGTTTGTATTCCAATAAGATAAGTAACGAATTTGTGCGGTTGACCTTGTTTCACTGATATACATCTGATATGCTAAGAAGTTAGATGGCTTTCTGAAAGTCTGAGGCAAGGGTGAACATCAAGTGAAGTCTTCATCTTTCTCTCCATTCAATAACGAGAGGCTCTACATGGCCTGCAAATGCTTTGCAGCCATCGTGATAGGAATGATATGAGTCTAAAAGAGAAGAAGCTTCATTCACAGGGTACCTATTCCCTTATCACTCATCACTGATGACTGGCTGAGTACAGGAGACTATACCTCTTCTACATTATCCACAGTCCAAAGGAGCACAAGACTGGACATTTCAAAAGAAAGAACAAAGACTTGGAGATGGGTTGATTTCTCAGTTTCTACATTCTCCACTCCTTGAAATTCTTGCCTTCCTTTCCTCTCATTTTTCAGGGACAAGAAGAGACCAGAGATACCAGGGCCATGAATGGGACTTTAGAGAACTATGTATCAAGAATCACCAGTGCTTTGTGCCAAGGTAAGGACAGGATGGTAGATGAGTTACTCTGCCTTTTCATACACTTGTTTTACATAAAGATGTAAGTTGCTTGTCCTCCATTAGACTTTAATATCACTGAATACAGAAACTGCATCTGTTGTACTTACCATTTTATCCCTATCATCTCAAATAGTGCCTGACACATAATGGGCAATCAGCAAATACCTGTTTAATGAATGAATACAAGAGAAAGTTATCATAGCCATTATCTACAAGCATTCCCCCCACTCCCTAAGCCAGGCAAGGCTGAGTGGTAAATGGGAAGGACTCAAAACTTGAATTTCCAGATTCCACCATCATTCTATGGGAGAAGCAGCAGAATGAACTTGGCCTTGGATCCTCTTCTTATAACCTCCATGGGAGGAGGGTGAGGCACTGTGCAGTTTATTTCAATTACCTAAATGTGGATTTATCATGAAGCTAATAAGGTTTACAGAGTTCCCTTCCAAGGCCATAGAAGAGTCCTGAGCAATATATTCACATCATGTATTTTTGTAAAAGTTACAAAATGAGATATTTTAATCATAGTTGGTTAAGATCACTGACACCTTTTATGACAATTTTCCTTCTGTCATATTTCCACTAGGGTCAGGTAGCAATGGAGCGGCCACAGACATTTTTGGGGATTCTGTTAGAGGGAACCTGAGTTGGACTTAATTTTAATGTAGAGTTAGTGAAGTATATTTATGGGGGAAACAGTCACTTCTGTGTAGAGTTAAGGTATTGTTAGCCAATCAAGGGTAAGAATGGCTTCCAGAAATACTCTAGTCACTCTTTATGCCAGCTAACCCAGCATCACTATGCCAGTGCAGGGCCAGAGATTGTAATGGAACAAGGACATAATAATCTTCAGACTCCACAGATCCTAGATCTGTCTCTGGCTAATAGCCCTTACACCAAGGTAATGCACCCATGTCAGGATATACTCCATAGTGATAGAAATGTAGCACTCTACTTTAAACACATTCTGTTTCGTATCAGTTTCCTTCCTTCCCAGCTATCTGTCCTGCCCTCATCTGGTCACTATCCAGGATTCCTTCTCCATCTAAATATACTTAGAATAATTTTATTAACATTATCAATAATTATAGATATTAACTATGAAAATTAAATACTAGAGTCAAGACAGACATAGAGAACAGACTTGTGGTTGCCCAGGGGTGGGGGTGCGGGAGGGATGGATTGGGAGTTTGGCGTTAGCAGATGTAAACTATTATACATAGGATGGATACACAACAAAGTCCTACTGTATAGCACAGGGAACTATAATCAGTATCCTGTGATAAACCATAATGGAAAAGAATATGAAAAAGAATATATAAATGTATAACTGAATCACTTTGCTGTACAGCAGAAATTAACACAACATTGTAAATCAGCTATAATTTTTTTAAGTGTAAAAATAAATAAATAAATAAATACTAGAGTCAACAGTAATCAAGTGAATAATACTCCACTTGTACTTCATAAAGAATAACCCTTAGCAAAATTAAATGATGTATACTTCTATGGTTAAAAGGCAAATATAGTGTTTCAGGTAGGCTGTGAACTGATGGGTAGAAAAAGCACACAACCATACAAATATATACTTAGGAAAGAAATTCTCAATTATTTTACCAAGGTTATAGAAAAAGGTAACTACACAGGGCGTGCTTTCCTATGGGTTATGGAACTGCCTGCCATTTTCCACACAGGTAGAGGCCTTCTAGAAGTGAGAAATAAGTAAGAGCTTGCTATACTACTTTCTCCTGAATTTATGTATTTACCTTACTATTCCAGAAGTACTTACACCAATTACTTCATTTAAGGAATTTTTTTTTTTACAAACATGAGGTTTCATGACGTGCTGGACATTTTCCATTGCCTGACCCAGCTCCACTCTGACCTTCTCCACCTACTCTGTGCCCAAGGAAACTGGCTTGTGTGAACTGTATCAGTGGGCTTCATTGCCCTCTGGTTTCTGGTTGGGTTCTGTCAATGGGAGACACTGGCTGAAATGGGAATATGGGAGAAGAATGAGGCTGGGATATTTTTGTTTCCCTATCTTTCTCTCTACAGGATCACCATGTGTTGGCTAATTCTCTCTACTGAAGGCCACAACTTTTAAAACAAACTCAGCACTAGCAAGGGCACATGGAGGCTGAGAAAAAGAACAAAGAACAAGAAAGAGCTTCATGAAATAAATGAATAGAATGACTTCTGAAATTTAAAAAATATGCATAAGATGGAAGGCAAAGTCAAGAAAATCTTCCAGAAATCATATTAAAAAGAGAAAGAGATGGAAAAGGCAAGAGTATTTACATGTATTTTTTCTTTTAATATAATGTTTCTTTCCTAAAATCATAGTTACCTAAAAATATAGGTATCAGTGTGAAACCTCAACTGCATTTCCTGAATCTGCATTTTATAATATGACAAACTCACACTTTCTCTCTAATTACATGCTTCTCTGGCTTATATCCATCTGACCACATGGTCCAGTTCAGAATTCTCTAAGATTTTTTTTTTCTTTTGATCTAGTGACTTTTACCCAGACACAGAGCAAAGGGAGGTAGCTGCCTTTTGACTGATAGGAAGAGTGACCTGTATCTCAAATGCCTGAGCAGCCTCCTTTCCAGCTCCTGAGATCACTCTCATGGTGGAAACACCCAAGTATCAATATTCAGCCCTGAGATTTCTATAAAACTCTAATCTCATATTATTATGTATATTATTACTGTACATTCCAGTTTTCCATAAGAGTCTTACAAATACTTAAAAACAGAAAACAATGGGCTATGAGAGTTTTCTTTTTGAAAGTCATAATCTTCAATTTTTACCCACTTGGATGAAGTTGAAGAGCTTCTCTTAAAGACTCTGAAATCAATCCTGTGGGGGGAAAAGTGAAGGACTCTGGGGTTCAGGGATGTTTCCATCCCTTTTCACTTTCTTGTTTGGGTAGCAGCCAGTAACTTTGATAAGTCTTGAAAGATTCTGTAAGAAGGCAGTGACAATATGCCATGTCAAATGGTATGTAAATATTTCTGTATTCCTCAGAAGAGAGATGCCACTTCCTCATTAACTCCTTTGTTGAACTAATATGTATTGAATGTTTACTATGTATAAAATTCTATTGTAGGCATAGGTTAATCAGAGGGGAGCAAAGAGGACATAATCCCCAACTTCAGGAAGCTTACTGTCCTTTTGGATGGCCACTGGATGACTCACATATGCTGCTGCCTATGCATCTTCTTTCCAGATTTCAGAACCCCTTACTGTTGTGTCGGGAAAAAAGAAATTTTCCTCTACCTTTCTAGGTTCTTCTGTCTGGTCTGAGAACTAAACTAATATGAGACAGTAACAGGAGGAAATCAAAGTTTAATAACATGTATACATGGGAGAGACCCAGGAGAAGTGAGTAACTCGCCCAAATGGCTGAAACCCTCACCTTAAATACCATCTTCAGCTAAAAACAAAAGAGGATGTTGGGAGTAGGGGTTTGGGACTTCAAAGGGGAGGAAAGCAATGTATAATACATGGAGATGGAAAAGCAAATGTTGGGTAAACAGATGTTTGCTGGGCCATACTGAGACAGTGGGACACAGAGTACACTCAGACCTCTAAGAGTTCCCCCCACCAGGCTTAGCCCCTATTATTTGCAGATATCTCTGATGAAAGCTTTATTCCTGTAACAGGCCCTCTATCTAAATTCTTTAACAGCTCAGGGGGAAGGTCAAATTTTTTTCCTGAGTCTTTTGGGCCTTGATTGTTTTCAGCTTGAAATAATCCACATGCCAAAGAGATATTTTAGGATGACAAATTTTGTTCCCCTATAGTAGGATATCTCCAAGGATTCTTACCCTTTTTCCTGTTGTCCCTCCTTTCATCCTTCCATTCTCCAGTTTCCTATCCTCTAGCCTGAGTTTCCCTGTACCTGCTCATGTCTATTTTTCTTCTTTAATATTTCTTCTGTATCATTAAGGAACCCTTTATTCTTTCACAATACTTGACATATAGTTAGTGCTGTATCTAATTTTAGAGAATGATTGGATAAATAAATGGACTAAGGTCATATATGTGAGTTTTAAGACTGTGGGAACAGAGGCCTATAGGTGAAGGAATGAATATAAGAATATTTTGGCTGGAGTAAGTTTGGGAAGGCTTTCTCTCTCTCTCTCTCTCTCTCTCTCTCTCTCTCTCTCACACACACACACACACACACACTTTTTAAAAACTCAAGCAAAATTCCATCTTTCTATGATCCTTGAGATATAAAATCCTTTGCCTCAGTAGGCATTCAATAAATATCTGACTGTTTGATGCCCTAAAATTCACACGACTGCTACAAAGCATTGACTGACTGAATTTATGTAGATTTAATATTCACTTCGAAAATGTTTTAAGATGGATTCTTAATGCACTTTGCATTAGTTTTAAAATCTAAGTGGTCACTGTAGCTTTGTGGCTTTTTAATCAAGTCTATCTGTTACTCCTCATGAAGTGATTTTATAGTTTGTTCACTATTTTATGGGACATTCTTGCTGTTATTCTCTGAATTGCATGCTGATCCCTGCTGGGGGAGGGTGGCAGTGCATTAAGTATATGTTATTCTATTGTCGTGTACTTTTATGTCATAGACAGGCCTAAGCAAACCAGATTAGACTAATATATTTATAAGCTGAACAAGTCCCAGGGCCCATGGCAATGACCAGGCTTCTGGGGATGAAAACAGAGGTTGCAGCTTTCTCTGATGCCTTTTTCTCTCTCTAAGAGGGTCCACCTCAGTAACTGCATCATCTCTCCTTGTTTTCTGCCTGATGTCCAGCTTGAAAAATCTTCTGCTAATGTGATCTGGCCTCTGTACTTGCCTCCTGAGCTCCGTTGGACATGGGCAGATCATTCCGCTTCATGATATTCATGACAAATTAGAATTTTCTAAACAACTTTACCAAGAATCTAAAGGAAATGAAGAACTTACAAAAGTATAATAAATGTCTCAGCATACAGATTCCTGATCCTGACACTACAAGCCTGGCAAGAGATCAGCTGCTTTGACAACAGTAACTCAGGACCTAAGCATCTTTCTTTCCTCTCTTCCTAAATTGAAATATTAGAAACCATACAACCAGGAACCTACAAGGTTAAGGTTAATAGACAGCTTCTGACAAGAACTTCTCTGAGATCTTCTGCAATTCTTACTCCTGCCCAAAGCCTATTTCTAGATCTTCTCTCTGACTGCAGCCGACAAGCCATTCCTTAGGACCTGGCACTCTCATTTATTCATTTGTTCATTCCACAAATATTTTTCTTTGTTTTGAGAAACTGTCAAATACATCACAAATATGGCCCTGGAGGATCTCACAGCCCACTGTGGGTCTTCTCTGCACCCTAGTACTTAGAGAAAGAAATAGAAAGAAATTTTCTCCCCCAACTATCTCCGGGATTCCTTCCCTGAGTTTCAAGTTAACCTGCATAAATTCTTTCTTGAGTTATCTCTGGCTCTGTGCACTAGTGAGTTCTAGAGGTGCTACTCTCATCCCCAACTCCATTCCCTCTCTCACTGTCTAATGCCAGTTATTAAGCCTATTTTAAAAAAAGTTATTGTGAAACAAATATAGATTCACAGGAAGTTATAAAGGTGGTACAGAGAATTTCCACATGCCCTCATCCAGTTTCCCACAGTGGTTACAGCTAATGCAATTGCAGCACAATCTCAAAACCAGAAATTGACACTGGTACAACTTGTGCATAGTTCTCTGTCATTTTATCACACATGTAGATTTGTGTAACCACCACTGCAACCAGGTGAACTGTTCCATCACCACAATGATCTCCTCATGCTACCCCTTTACAGTGTCACCAATCCCCTACCCCCCAACCATCGCGAAAGTCTGGCAACCACTAATCTGTTCTTTATAATTTTGTCACACAAATAATGTTATATAAATTAGATCATGCAGTATGTGACCTTTCAAGGTTGCTTTTTTCACTCAGCATAATACTCTTGATATCCATCCAAGTTGTTGCATGTGTCAGTAGTTCATTTCTATTTATTGCTGAGTAGTATTCCATGGTATGAAATGTACCACCTTTAGTTTAACTACTCACCGATTGTGGGACACTTTGGTTGTTTCTAGCTCTTGTCTATTACAAATAAAGCTGCTATGAACATTCTGTGATTCACAGTTCTTCTTCTTCAGCACCTGAAAAATATGGCTTCATTGCCTTCTGGTTTCCATGGCTTTGATGACAAATTTGCTGTCATTCTAATTGTTTTTGCCCCATAAGTAAGATAGGTTTTTCTGTCTATTTTCAAGATTTTTTCTTTGTCTTTAATTTTCAGAAATTTAATTATGCTGTATCTTGGTATGGATTTCTTTGGGTTTATCCTCTTCAGTGTTTACTCAGCTTCTTGACTCTGTAGGTTTATGTTTCTTGCCAAATTTAGGAAGTTTTCACCCACTATTTCTTCCAAGACTTTTCAGCCCAACCTTATTTCTCCTCTCCTAGGATTCTGATGACACAAATTTTAGATCTTCTGTTATAGCTCTACATGTCCCTGGAGCTCTATTATTTATTTTAGTCTATTTCTTTGTGTTGTTCTGTTTGTAATTTCTACTGTTCTATATTCCAGTTCATTGATTCTTTCCTCTTTCTACTGAAAATCAAGCTCTATTTTCAGTATCAGGGATAAGTTGTAACTCCTGCCTTCCAAGAGTTGACCATAGTAAGAAGGAAGATCTTACCTTGTCATATAACTGTCAAGAGGCTTATGTGATTACTGTGATGTGAGGTTCACAGTATGCAAAAAGAGGTAGCAGAAAAGCACCACTTCAACCCCAAGGGAAGAAAAGGTGCATCTTAGGGTATGGAGATGTTTCCTTGGAGTGACGTATAAAGAGTAAGAACTGGCTACCAAAGGGGCTTGTGGGCTTTTTCCTATGGTAGAAAAAAGAAGAGGAATTTCAGATAGAGGGTGTAGTCCACCCAAAGGCAAGTAGATGTGAGGCATTGTGGCAGAATAAATATTCTAAAACTATGAAGACTATATCCTAGACAGGTGCTTCCTACATTTAAGCATACAGAACATTCTTCTGGAATATTTGTTAAAACAAAGATTACTGGTCCTCCATCTCACCCAAGGATTGCGATTCAGAAGATCTGGTTAAGGGCCCTAGAATTTTGAACAAGTTCCGAAGTGATATTAATGCTGATGGTCTGGATACCATAATTTGAGTCAGTTTGGGTAGCAAGGACCTAGACCACAATGAAATGCCATCCAGTCTGAGTTCCAACCACACCTCCAGGGGATACACTGAGAGACCTAATGCACAGTCCAAGTTATCACATCAGGCATCTCCATGTTCTCAGTATAATAAAATGCAATCTGAGTAAAATACAATACAGAAACTCTGGAGAAAGCCTAAGGATCACTTTATAAAGCAGGGGAAGAGGAACTTGTTGAACAAATGAATGTGTTAAAGGAGATTAGAGAAGAAATTATTCATTTATCCATTAAGGGAATGGATTGCTTTTTAGTGTGGTCTCATTAAAAAAGCATGTATGTGCACTAATTATAAATCATTTTTATTTGCTCATTAAAGGAGACCTTCCACCAGATGATACTTGGTTAGCTTGTTCCTGATTCTAGGTGAACATCAAAGGACTAAAACTGTCCTCCCCAAGGGAGACAGCAGTCATGAAGCTTGACCACCACACTAACTCCTTCCCAAAGGGGAAGGGGTCACTCAGTCGAAGTCCTTGACCTATACTGTTTCTTTTCCTGGTTAATTATTGTTAAGGATTATCTTCAAAGAGATATATACACAATTTTTGTAGTTTGGTATATTGATTAAGTATTCATGGCCTCCTGATGTTTCTCTGCAGCCTGAAGATTTTTCTCTCAGCTGATGTTGTCAGGTGAATGTTGTGAAAATATGTTTAGGGCACTGTAAATGATGTCCCAGTGGGAAAACACAGCCTGAACTGATGAGTACAAAGGGCTGTTAATGAGATAAACTGTTAAAGGAATCTTTATGAGACATATGCAAACTGGGTGTTTTGAAGCCCAAAATCATGTGTATCTTTCGAAGGTGCTTCCATTTCCAAAGGCAGAATTTAGCACTTAGAGGTATTAAAGATGATATACCCCCTAAACTATTCTTCCTTCAGTACTACTAAATATTATGGGCACTGGGAAGACATAAGTTCCATTTAAAAAGTAAGCTCATGAAGGAAAGAAAAGACACACTTCATAGAACCCACATTATACTGACAGGGCCAATGCTATATATACAAAGGACATGACCAAGTGGCATTTGATAAGTAAATGTTAAGTGATTGAGTGAAACAAGACACAAAATACAATTTCATGCATTGTAACTGTCCACATGTGCATGGTCTGATCATCCTAAACATCTAATTTATAATCACTGATCATTAAGAGAAAAAAAAACAGATTAGGAGAACAATACAAAAGTCCAAGAACTATTTCAAAATTTAGGATTGTTTTTCAAAGTTTTCCATGAACCATGAAATAATGTTTAATCTGTTAAACAGTTTTACCTCTCCACTGTTTCACAAAACCATAAGCTTTCTTCAGAAGGAACTATATTTTAATGCCATCTAATTTTGCTGATATACTTCAAAGCGTTAACTAGATACACTCCTAATTATAGTATATGTTGTTTAAAGCAAGCAAAAATAATGATTATGCGAAGACTCCCAGATTCAAAGTAATGCTTTGCATTATGAAATATAATGGAAATTACCACAACTCTAAATGAAACTCCCAGAATGACAGAGCCTCTGCTTGATTTCCTTCTTCAACCACTCTCATGAGACTTGATAACAGCTAAAGAAGCTACAGTGTATGAAATATGCCTGTTCTTCACTGAGTCTGAGAGGGATTTGCCTGAGACATAAAAAAAGGACAAAGAAGGGCATAGACTTGCATCAAACTGCTTCTGGCCCATTTTAGAGAACATCGTACTTGAGTTTTTACTTTTCAGATTGATTACTTGGGTGTCACAAAGAGGCTCTTGGTCTGTTGTCTTATTTGCTCCACACTAAGCAATCTCTTTCAATGAATGTATTTTCTTTGAATAGACTGAATATTTTCAAAAATTTTTCAGTTGGGATTTTCTTCTCATTGGCAGACACGTGGGGCAAAACAATCTGTTGTAGAAGTCTGTATTATTTCCATTGAAAAAAAGAATCTGGGTTTTTCATTTGTAAAGGATCATTTACTTCGAGAACCCCACACCCCTCACCAACTGAAATTGGTTTAGAATGAGTTGCAATGTGATTTTAAAAAAAAACTTGCTTCTAATAAAGCTCAGGTGAATGAAGAGGACCTATGTTTCTGAATGAGATCATTAAAAAGCAATGTGCGTGATGTAGAGCAACTGGAACTCTCATATACCGCTGGTGGAAATGCAAATTGGTAGAGTCACTTTGGAAAATGGTTTAGTTGTATCTACTAAGGCTAAATATATGCGTGCCATATGACACAGCAGTTCTATTCCAATAAGAATGTGTGCTCTTTTCTACAAAAATATGTATAAGAATGTTCATAGAGCAGTACTCAAAATTGTAAAACACTAGAAATCAAGCCAAATGTCCATCAGCAGTAGATTGGATAAATAATTTGGGCTATGTTCATACAATGGAATATAACACAACAATGGAAAATAAACTATTGCTACATGCAACAAGAGAGATATTGTGGAATAAAAGGATCTACACACAAAAGAGCAAATATGGTATGATTCCATTTACACAAAGTTCAAAAACAGGCAAGATTAATCTATGTTGTAAGAGGTCAAGAAAGCAGTTGCCTTTGGGCAAGCGTTTTGACTGAGAGGGGACATGAGGGAGTCTAATGATACTTTGTGATGTTCTACATTTTGATGTAGGTAAAAATTCATCAAGTTGTATACACTTAAGATCTGTACACTTTACTATTTGTAAATTATATCTAGTTAAAAAAATCAAAAAGCAACATGCTTAAACCATGGCAAGACATGTCTATAACCAGTTAATGTATAATACAGTAGACTCAGTTTTTATAGGGGGCTGATAGAAGAAATCTTTCCTTTAATAAAGGACACTTAGTAACACACTAGACAGTGTATTTGATTATGATTTTGCAAAAGACGCAAATGTTATTAACTTAAATGCCAACATGTTGCATCATAGTTCCACTTAATTTTAAAGGAAAAAAATTTTTCATTCACTGTTCATTCATTCTTTCATGGAACATTATTTCCCAAGAATTTATTTCTTCGGAGAAATGTATTTTTTTTTCTTTTTTATTTAGCTATAAGAAACAAATAACTACTAGTAGTATTTAAATCTTTTAAGTATTTCCTGCTAGGTACCTCTTAATAAATTCCTATCCCTTTTTAATGTTCCATTCTCTTACTTTATAGAGCTTTTAGCCTGAGGAGTAAATATAGAATGTACACATATTCAAACATACCTACACCTCTCTCTTTCTCATGCATACACACACATACATACACATAGAAATGGTAAAGAAATGTGAAAAAATCACCATAAAAAGCAGTTTAGATGTACTTGTGTCACATGGGCTTGACTTGAGATTCTCCATGTAAATTTGTCTTAAAGACTTAAGTAAGGGACTTCACGTTTTTAGGTAAGCTGCATGGGCCAGATTTCCTGCTTAATAATTTTGCTGTTTATCTCACTGTGGCAGATGCCAGTCCTTGATTTCCAGTGGCCTTGTCAGGTTCTACAAAATGCAAAACCTGGGTAATAACAGAGTTATTGAGAGTCAAACTAGCCATCATATGCTAGTTTGACTCCCAGCAAAATTAGTATTTATTGAATGCCCACAAGGAGGCATGCAATTGTATTAGAACATATATCGCATACCAAAATTTAATTTTGGCTCTTTTTGGTATATAATTCAGGTTGACACGTCAATGAAATATTTAAAAAGGTGATTATATTCAAGGAATTTTGGAGAAACTTCCAGCTATGAAGGATACAAAATTTCTAGTCTAGGTTTGAGAGAGAGAGACAGACAGAGACAGAGAGAGAGAGACAGAGAGAGAGAGAAAGAGAAAGAGACAGTAAAAGAAATCCACTTATTTTATGTTTTGTACTATTAATAAATAGGCATTTATTGAACACCTATTATGTGCAGGGGATTCAATGAGATGGGTCACAAATTACCTGGTCTATGGAGCAAACAATTAATTGGACAGGGGAGGATTATTAAATTGAGTCAAAGATTATGGGGGCAAGGGTAAGTTTGGTGTTAATCTTACTGTGAGTCAAATTTCTAAATTTTCAACTTCTAATCTTTTTATTCCTTTCACACCCAGCAGGGCCAGATTAAGACAGATAATTATAATTAGATTCTACTATCATTCTAATAACTTCTCCACCTGCTTTGCCAGCTTAATTTTCTCTGGCCTTGAAGTGAAGCTTTTAACAGGGACATGGGAAGATGGAGCAAATTTGTGGGAAGAAACTATTAGTTCTATTTAAAACATATTGAATTTGAGGTAAGTATCGAGGGAAATTCAGGTGAAGGTCAAATAAATGGGAATACAGATGTAGCAATCAATATTAGATTAACAGTGGTGACATCAGCAGGAAAGACAGGACAAGGACCTCTACAAAGCCAGCCCCCCCATAAAAGCAGTGAGATTGTTGGCAAAAATATGTCAAAATCAACATTTTCAGAACTCTGAAAATTAACCGAAGGTTTGTAACAATTTGAGGAGCATTTATTAAAGAAAAATGACTAAATTTCATGAAGAACAGTGAGGTATTTCCCATTGTAACTTTCACTATTCCCATTCCAACAGCCCCACAGACACTAAAAGTGGCAGAATAAGTTAGAAGCCACTTTAAAACACTATTCTCAGAGAATTGTCATTAGTTTATCTGTCTGGCACATACATGGAAATCCCCATTCTCAGGGCTTGTCTTTATTTGACCTGACTCAGACCTCACTAAGTGCAGACAGCCTTTTCCCTGGAGGCATTTTTGAAAATAATCATCAGCAATTGTTGAATGATGCAGCTCCTTGAGGTACTGATGACAATTGCAGCAAATAAGAACTGGCCAAAAAACAGAAAAGGAAAAGTTAGAGAATGAGATGTCCATAGGGGATTTCAAAAAGCTCCAACACACTCCTGAGAATCTAGAAGGCCATACACATGCACAGGACAGTGTACAATCCCAAGGCTGTGCTCGTGTCCAGGAAAGACCTGAGAAGGCCCCAAGCACTCACTTTTAGTTGACAATGATGATCTGCAGTAGTGGGAAGTGAAACTGTGATAGCATTGCAACCCCCTGTCTGAGTGTTGAAGGCATGACCAAAACACATACAGAGTTTCTCGGCTAAGACTAGGAGAATTACAGGCTTGAGGCATTTAAGGAAATTTCAGTACAATTATTAGCTGAATATTAAGCTAACAGAAAAGAAACTTGTATGGCCAAACATGCCAAAGAATACAGACTTTACAGAATTAATTCATAAAAGTCACTAAGCAAACAATAATAGCAACTACCACAAGTAGCAACAACAAGAGGGAGAGGGTAGAATCATATTTCCAGAGTTGCCACAATCTATTATTTCCAGCTCTCAATAAAAAATTATGAAACATGAGAAGAAACAAGAAAATATGGCCCATGCACAGGAAAAGGAGCAGTCGATAGAAACTGTCCTTGAGCAAGCACAGACATTGGACTTACTACACAAAATTTTCAATCAGCTATTTTCAACATATTCAAAGAACCAAAGGAAACTATGCCTAAAGAACTAAAGGAGGGACTTCCCTGGTGGTCCAGTGGTTAAGACTTCACCTTCCAATGCAGGGGCTGCAGGTTTGATCCCTGGTCAGGGAGCTAAGATCCCACATGCCTCACGGCCAAAAAACCAAAACATGAAACAGAAGCAATATTGTAACAAATTCAATAAAGACTTTAAAAATGGTCCACATCAAAAAAATCTTAAAAAAAAAGAACTAAAGGAAAGTATGAGAATCATGTCCACCAAATACAGAAAATTAATAAAGAGAAATTATTTTTTAATTAATTATTTAATTTATTATTATTTTTTTTTAAATTTTTGTCTGCCGTGGGTCTTCATTGCTAGGTGCGGGCTTTCTCTAGTTGCGGTGAGCAGGGGCTACTCTTCCTTGCGGTGCACAGGGTTCTTATTGTGGTGGCTTCTCTTGTTGCAAAGCACAGGCTCTAGGTGCTCAGGCTTCAGTAGTTGTGGCTCGCGGGCTCTAGAGCATAGGTTCAGTAGTTGTGGCACATGAGCTTAGTTGCTCCACGGCATGTGGGATCTTCCCAGCCCAGGGATCGAACCCATGTCCCCTGCACTGGCAGGCAGATTCTTAACCACTGTGCCACAAAGGAAGCCCAGAAATTATTTAAAAAACAGAAATTCTGGAGTTGAAAAGTACAATGCTGAAATGAAAACTTCACTAGAGGAGCTCAACATCAGATTTGAGCTGGCATAAGGAAAAAACAGATAATTTGAATAGAGGCCAATCGAGTTTCTCAAGTCTAAAGAACAGAAAAAAAAAATTGAGACAAATGAACAGAGCCTCAGAGAGCTGTGGGATACCATCATGCATACCAACATACACATAATGGGAGTCTCAAAAGTAAAGGAGAGATAAAAATGGAATGAAAGGATATTTGAAGAAATAATGGCTGAAAACTTCACAAATTTAATAAAAAACATTACATTAAAAATTCAACATGCTCAATGAAATCCAAGTAAGATAAATTCAAAGAGATCCACACTTAAACACACCATAATCAAACTGTTAACAGTCAAAGGCAAAGAGAGAATCTTGAAAGCAGCCAGAGAAGAGCAAATCATCACATACAAAGATCTTCAATATGATTAATAGTGATTTTTATCAGAAAACATGGAGGCCTGAAGACAGCGCAATGACATACAGAAGTTGCTAAAAGAAAGCGACTGTTAACCAAAAATTCCATATTTGGCAAAACTAGTCTGATAAAAAGGAAGAAGAAATTAAGACACTTTCAGATAAACAAAAACTAAGAAAATTAGTTGCTAATAGTGCTGCCCAACAATAAATGCCAAAGGGAATACTTCAAGCTTAAATGAAATGACACTAGACAGTAGTTCAAATCTTCAGGAAGAAATGAAAAGCACTGGAACTTTTTTTTTTCTGATGTGCAGAAACCAACACAGAGAATCGAGGAAAGTGAAGAATCAGGAGAATGTGTTTCAAACAACAACAACAACAATAAAGATAAATCTCCAGAATCTGATCTTAATGAAATGAAGGTAAGTGATTTATTCAGTAGAGAGTTCAAAATAATAGTCATAAAGATGCTCATTGAGGTCAGAGGACAATGAACAAAGTGATAATTTCAACAAACAGAAAATATTAAAGAGAGAAGATAGCTTAAGGGACTTATGGGCCACCATCAAATGAATGGTGTCATTTGTTATTTGAATTATAGCATCACAAAATGAGAAGAGAAAGAGAAAGGGGCATAATGCTTATTCAAAGAAGTAATGACTGAAAATTTCCCTAAGGTAAAGAAAGAAACAGACATCCAGATCCAGGAAGCCCAAGAAGTCCCAAATAAGATGAATCTAAAGAGATGCAAGAGGGAAGAGATATGGGGATATATGTATATGTATAGCTGACTAACTTTGTTATAAAGCAGAAACTAACACACCATTGTAAAGCAATTATACTCCAATAAAGATGTTTAAAAAAAAGTAAATCAGCTAAAATCTCGGGATTCCATGGGGTGAAAAGTAATAGACAGATTAAATGGGAAAACCAGGAATCCAGAGATATAATCAATATCAAATAAAGATAATCTGAAAAAAAATAAAAATAGACTCACACTGAGACATATTATGATTAAGCTGTCAATAGTTAAAGACAAAGCCAGAATCTTAAACACAGCAAGAGGAAAGCATCTTTTCATGTACAGGGGAACCCCCTTAAGACTATCAGCAGATTTTTCAGCAAAAACTTTGCAGGCCAGAAGGGAGTGGAAGCATATATTTAAAGCGCTGAAAGTAAAACGATGCCAACCAAGAATATGCTACCTGGCAAAGCTGTCCTTCAGAATTGAAGAAGAGTTAAAGAGTTTTCCAGACAAGCAAAGCTGAAGGAGTTCATCACTACTAGACATGCCTTACAAGAAATATTAAGGAGTTCTTACAACTGAAACAAAACGATGCTAATGAGTAACATGAAAACATATGAAAGTATAAAATTCAATTCCCAGAGCAATTAGGATATAAAAAGGAATAAAAGGCATCTAAATCAGAAAGTAAGAAATAAAAGTGTCTTTATTTGCAGAATGACATGATGTTATATAGACAAATGCTAAAGACTCCATCAAAAAACTGTTAGAATAAATGAATTCAATAAAGGTGCACACCCCTAGAATACTCCACCCAACAAGAGCAGAATACACATTTCCCTCAAGTACACGTGGAACATTCTCCAGGATCGAACATATGCTAGATCATAAAAGAAATCTCAATAATTTTTTTAACATTTTTATTGGAGTATAATTGATTTACAATGCTGTGTTAGTTTCTGTTGTATAACAAAGTGAATCAGCTATATGTATACATATATCCCCATATCCCCTCCCTCTTGTGCCTCCCTCCCACCCTCCCTATCCCACCCCTCTAGGTGGTTACAAAGCACCGAGCTGTTTTCCCAGTGCTATGCAGCTGCTTCCCACTAGCTATCTATTTTACATTTGATAGTGTATATATGTCCATGCCACGCTCTCACTTCATACCAGCTTACCCTTCCCCCTCCCCATGTGCTCAAGTCCATTCTCTACGTCTGTGTCTTTATTCCTGTCTTGCCCCTAGGTTCATCAGAACCAGTTTTTTGGGGTTTTTTTTAGATTCCATATATATGTGTTAGCATATGGTATTTGTTTTTCTCTTTCTGACTTTCTTCATTCTGTATGACAGACTCTAGGTCGATCCACCTCACTACAAATAACTCAATTTCATTTCTTTTTATGGCTGAGTAATATTCCATTGTATATGTGTACCACATCTTTATCCATTCATCTGTCAATGGACATTTAGGTTGCTTCCACACCCTGGCTATTGTAAATAGTGCTGCAATGAACATTGGGGTGCATGTGTCTTTTTGAATTATGGTTTTCTCTGGGTATATGACCAGTAATGGGATTGCTGGGTCGTATGGTAGTTCTATTTTTAGTTTTTTAAGGAATCTCCATACTGTTCTCCATAGTGGCTGTATCAATTTACATTCCTACCAACAGTGCAAGAGGATTCCCTTTTCTCCACGCCCTCTCCAGCATTTATTGTTTGTAGATTTTTTGATGATGGCCATTCTGACTGGTGTGAGGTGATACTTCATTGTGGTTTTGATTTGCATTTCTCTAATGATTAGTGAGGTTAAGCCTCCTTTCATGTGTTTGTTGTCAGTCTGGATATCTTCTTTGGAGAATTGTCTATTTAGGTCTTCCACCCATTTTTGGATTGGGTTGTTTGTTTTTATGATATTGAGCTGCATGAGCTGCTTGTAAATTTTGGAGATTAATCCTTTGTCAGTTGCTTCATTTGCAAATATTTTCTCCCATTCTGAGGGTTGTCTTTTCGTCTTGTTTATGGTTTCCTTTGCTGAGTAAAAGCTTTGAAGTTTCATTAGGTCCCATTTGTTTATTTTTGTTTTTATTTCCATTTCTCTAGGAGGTGGGTCGAAAAGGATCTTGCTGTGATTTATGTCATAGAGTGTTCTTCTGCCTATGTTTTCCTCTAAGAGTTCTATAGTGTCTGGCCTTACATTTAGGTCTTTAATCCATTTCGAGTTTATTTTTGTGTATGGTGTTAAGAAGTGTTCTAATTTCATTCTTTTACATGTAGCTGCCCTGTTTTCCCAGCACCACTTATTGAAGAGGCTGTCTTTTCTCCATTGTATATTCTTGCCTCCTTTGTCAAAGATAAGGTGACCATATGTGCATGGGTTTATCTCTGGGCTTTCTATCCTGTTCCATTGATCTATAAGAAATCTCAATAAATTTAAGTGGAGGAAATTATACAAAATATGTTCTCTAAATACAGTGGAATGAAATTAGAAAGTAATAAGAGGAAATTTGAGAAATTCACAGATATATGGAAACTAACAGACATATTCCTAAATAACAAATGGGTCAAAGAAGAAATCACAGGGAAATAAGAAAATAGTTTAATATTAATGAAAACAAAAATACACATACCAAAACATATGAGATGCATTGAAAGCAGTGCTTAGAAGGAAATTTATTCCTTTAAATACATATATTAAAAATGAAGATAATGTTGTGCACATGAAACATATAAAGTTATAAACCAATGTTGCCTCAATAAATTTTTTAAATAAATAAAAATTTAATTTTTTTAAATGAAGAAAAATCTCAAATCAGTAACCTAAACTTCTACCTTAGGACATTAGAAAAAAAGAAAAGCAACCTAAATCCAGAGCAAGGAGAAGGAAGAAAATAATAAAAATTAGAACAAAAATTAAAGATAGAAAAATAATGGAGAAAATCAATTAACCCAAACATAGTTCTTTGAAATAATCAACAAAATTTATAAGCCATTAGCTAGAATGACTGAGACAAAAAGAGAGGAGTCTCAAGGCACTAAAGTCAGGTAAGAAAAAGGGGGCATTACTACATACAATACCAAGAGAAAAATAATTATATGACAGTACTATGGATAACAGTATGCCAATAAATTAGATAACTTAAATACGATGGGCAAATTCTTAGAAAGAAACAAACTACAAAAGCTGACTCAAGAAGAAATAGACTATTTGAATAGGCTTATAACAAGTAAAGAAATTGAATTTCTAATAAAAATAAAGTTAGTACAAAGAAAGCCATGTCTGAAATGACTTCACTGGTGAATTCCACCAAACATTTAAAGAAAAATCAACACCAAACTTCACAAACTCTTCCAAAAAAATAGAAGAGAAGGAAACATTTTCCAATTTGTCCTATGAGGCCAGAATTACCCAAATACCAAAATCAGGAAATGTCATGACAAGAAAAGAAAACTACAAACTAATATCCCTTATGATTATAGATGCGAATATCCACAAAAAATCCTAGCAAATGGAATCCAACAATGTATAAAAGGAAGCACACAACATGACCAAGTGGGATTTATTCCAGGGATGCGAAACTATTTCAACATATGAAAGCAATCAATGTGATACACCATATTAATAGAATAAAGGACCAAAAAATCTCACATGATTGTCTCAATCATATAGAAAATACATTTGACAAACTCTAACACAACTTCAAGATCAAAACACTCAGCAAACTAGAAATAGAAGGGAACTTACTCAACCTGATAAAGGGCATCTAGGAAAACATACGGAATGGCAAAAAAATGAAAGCTCTTTCCCTAAGATTAGGAGCAAGACAAAGAAGTCTGGTCTTGCTGCTTGTATTCAACATTGTACTGGAGGTTTTTATACAGGGAAATTAGGCAAGAAAAAGAAATAAAAGTAATCCAGATTGGAAAGGAAGAAGTAAAACTATCTCTATTCTCATAGTACATGATCTTGTACATAGAAAATCCTAAGGAACTGACCAGAAATAAAAAACTATTAGAACTAATAAATGAGTTCAGCAAGGTTGTAGGATACAAGATCCACATCAAAAAATTAGTTATAAGGAAGGCTAAAAAAATCAATTATACTTCTATACACTAGCAGTGAGCAATCTTAAGATAAAATCAAGAGAACAATTCCATTTTCAAAAGCATCAAAAAGAATAAAATAATTAGGAATAGATTTAACCAAAGAAGTACCAGATTTTATACTGAAAATATAAAACATTGCTAAAGGAAATTAAAGAAGATGTAAGTTAATGGAAAGACATCCCATTTTTACTGATTGAGAGACTTAATATTGTTAAAATGTAAATATTCCCCCAAATGATCTACAAATTCAATTCCACCTCTATCAAAATCCTATCTGGATATTTTGCAAGGGTTGACAAGCTAATCCTAAAATTTATATGGAATTACAAGGCATCCAGAATAGCCGAAACAATTTTGAAAGAGAAGAAATTTGAGGACTCACAAATATCAACCAGAAAGCTACAATAATCAAGACCTCAGTCCTGACATAAGAATAGACATATCATATGATACCACTTATATGTGGAACCTAGAAAAAATGATACAAATGAAATTACTTACAAAACAGAAACAGACTCACAGACTTAGAGAATGAACTTATGGTTACCAGGGGGGAAAAGGTGGGGGGGAGGGATAGATTGGGAGTTTGGGATTGACATGTACACACTGCTGTATTTAAAATAGATAACCAACAAGGACCTACTGTATAACACAGGGAATTCTGCTCAGTACTCTTGTAATAACATAAATGGGAAAAGAATTTGAAAAAGAATAGATACATGTATATGTATAACTGAATCACTTTGCTGTACACCTGAAACTAACACAACATTGTTAATCAACTATACTCCAATATAAAATAAAAAAATATACAAAAATAATAGACATAAAGATCAATGGAATAGAATTGAAAGTCCAGAAATAAACTCTTACATTTATGACCAATTGATTTTCAATAAACATGCCAAGGCAATTCAATGGGTGCAATGGTGGTAAGAATAGTCTTTCAATAAATCGTGTGAGAACAACTGGATATCCACATGCAGAAGAATGAAGTTGGGCCCTTACTTCACACCATATACAAAAATTAACTCAAAATGGATGAAAGACCTAAGTGTAAGTAAAGGTATAAAACCCTTTGAAGAAAATAGAGGGGTAAATCTGAATGATCTCAGTTTTAACAATGGAATCTTAGATATGACACCAAAAGCACAAGTATCAAAAGAAAAAACAGATACACTGGATTTCATCAAAATTAAAAGCACCTATGCTCAAAAGACACTATCAAGAAGGTAAAAAAAACAACAACAGGGGCTTCCCTTGTGGCACAGTGGTTGAGATTCCGCCTGCCGATGCAGGGGACACGGGTTTGTGCCCTGGTCCGGGAATATCCCACATGCCACGGAGGGGCTGGGCCCATGAGCCATGGCCGCTGAGCCTGCGCGTCCGGAGCCTGTGCTCCGCAACGGGAGAGGCCACAACAGTGAGAGGCCCGCGTACCGCAAAAAAAATAAAAATAAAAAACAACAACAAAAAACTATAGAATGGGAGAATATATTTGCAAGTCACATATCTGATAAGGGAGTAGTATCCAGAATATACAAAGAACTCTTACAACTCAACAATAAAAGTTAAAATAACCCAATTTTAAAACATTTGAGTAGACTTTTTCCACATAAGATATACAGATGTCCAATAAGTACATGAAAAGATAATCAACATCATTAGTCATTAGGGAAATGCAAATCAAAGCTACAAAGAGATACTTCTTCACACTCACTAGAGTGACTGTAATCAAAAAACACAAACAATAACAAGTGTTGTCAAGAATGTGGAAAAATCAGAATCCTCATACACCCCTGGTAGGAGTGTAAAATGGTGCAGCTGCTTTGAAAATGGTTTGGCAGTTCCCCCAAAAGCTAACACTGACTTAACATATGACCCAGCCATTCCATCTTAGATATATATGCAAAAGAATTGAAAATATATATCCACGCAAGACGTGTACATGAATTTTTGTAGCAGCATATTTTATAATAGCCTGAAGATGGAAACAATTCAAACTTCCATCAACTGACAAATGGATAAAACAAAATATGATCGAGCCATACAATGGAATATTATTCAACCATAAAAAGAATGAAATTCTGATACATGCTACAACACGGATATATCTTGAAAGTATAATATTATGCTCAGTGAAGGAAGCCAGACACAAAAGGCCACATATTGTATCATTCCATTTATATGAAATGTGTAAAGTAGGAAAATCCATAGAGACAAGAAGTAAATTAGTGGTCAGCAGAGGCTATAGGGAGGGAAAAATGGGGAGTGACTACTTATGGGTACAGAGTGGGGTTTTTTGGGGGGGGATGATGTAAATATTCTAAAAGTAGATAATGGTGGTGGGTGCACAACTCTGTGAATATACCAAAAAGTTACATATTTTAAAATGGTGAATTTTATCACATGTGAATTGTATTTCAATTGAAAAATGAAAAAAAACAGATTGACATGGGTCATCAGCTAGTCAAAGTATATATAGAGAAAAGAGAAGAGCAGGGAGAATAAAACCTTCACTAGGAGAGTTGGAGGAATTGAAGCCAAAAACAGAGAAAGAAGGTAAAATACAAGTAGTAGAAGGGAAGCAGTGAGAAGCTGTCATAAGAAGCCCAGAGAGGGGAAAGTTTGAATAAGGAGAAGGTAGTCCTCAGGATAAAACTTCAGAGTGGGAGAGGAGGAGGTGAAGTGAAAAAAGCATTTGATTTGATAAATATGAAGTCTCTGGGAAACATCAAGAAAATAATTTCAGTGAAATGTTGAGGGTGGTAGGAATGAGTGAATGAGGAGATGTAAGCAGTGTCAGTACTCCACGCTCTTAAGCACTTTATTAGTAAAGAAAAGGAATAGAATAGAATGAGAATTCAAAGGGGTGGCAATGTCCTAGAAATATTTTTTAGCATATAGGTGAATTCTGGATGCTGGGGAAGACAAATGAGAAGGGATTGAGTGACGGTATTGTGGAGGCAGGAGAGGGTGGGATTAAGCTCTTGTCTGCATGAGTTCAGCAAATGAGAGGCCCTGTGCTTTTCAGAAGGAAGAGAGATGGGCTGAAGTACGGGCATTAGGAGACCAGCATGAGGGCTTTTTTCAATGCTTTCCAAAGTGTAGTCCATAGATCCTCCTGTATCAAAATTAACATGAGTGCACATTAGAAATGCATTCCTGAATCTCACTAAGATGTACTAAATCAGAATGGTCGACTCTGGTGAACCTGTATTTTAGTTTGAGAATTTTGGCAAATAAGCATTCAAGGATAAATCAAAAAATTGTCAAGAAGGATCAGCTGAGGTCAGGAGTCTGTAGAATATTTTGTTCCCAAACATTAGCAATTCACCAGAATCACCAGGAGGGTATGTTGAACACAGAGTGTTGGGTCCTTCCCCCCCAGTTTCTAACTCAGTAGATCTGGGGTGAAGCCTGAGAATTTGCATTTCTAACAAGTTCTTAGGTGATGTGGATCCTGCTGGTCCAGGACCTACAGTTGGGGAACCGTTGCTATAGTTAATCTAATTATCCTGGTGCTGAATAGCTCATGATGGGGAGAGCAGAAACAATGATAGCAGCATGTGCTCAGGGCCAAAGACTGACAAGGGAGATACAGTGGGAAGACCAGGGGAGCTCTGGAGAGAGAAGACATTGTTGAACAAGGCTCCAGAGTGGTGGACAAGCTGGTAAGGGAAAGGAAGCTAAGGACTTGCAAAGAGAGGGCAGGACTAGTGGGGTGGAAGATACTATGAAGAAAACAGAGAAGGGTCAAAAATGAAACAGCATTGTGTTTTGGCCAAAAAGAAGTGTGGAGTTGGAGTTCTTGGAGTTGGTTCATAAATAAATAACATGGTTCCATGTAAGACTAAACTAATGGGTCACTGAAGTAGCAGGAAGACAAAGGGTGTCAAGATGGAAAAGTTCAAGATTGTGATATCAGGCTGTAGAATTGTCACGAACACGGATGATGAATTCACCAGGAATGATAACAAGGGAGGGGATGAAGAAGGGAACTCTGAGCCTGGTGCTAGAAAGACCGAGAAAAGTAAGAAAATATCCTGGAGGCTCAGAGACACTAAGTGGTTTTCCTAAGTTTCCTGCAGGTAGACATTGATGTAGCTGAAATAGGAAGTCAGCTCCTTCTGACTACAAAGCCCATGTTTTAGCCATAACAGAGTGATGTTCACTTAAAGCATGTTAATGTGTTAATTCTGAAGGAAGTTACATAGAATTTGTTTCGGCTTTGAAGGTGATTTGTGACTAACGTGTCTATGCAGTACGTGAATGTGATGCCGTAGTCTCCTCTTCCTAGAATGAAATTGCACAATGAAGTCCCTCTTTTCAGGTAGATTCAGGAAAACTGGTCTAGTAAACAAGGCTAAAGATGATTTTCCCTTTCTTTCAGGTTCTTTTTATGGATAAATACTTTTGAGTGTACTTTTTTGTGTGTGTGCAAGAAAAAATCAACAGAGATAATTTAGGCATATAATGAATCCAGAGGAAACACAAATGGCCAATAAATATACGAAAAGACGTTCAATTCCACCAGTAATTAGGGAAACATAAGTTAAAACTATAATGAAAGAACATCTTTTACTCATCAGACTAGCCAAAATTAAAAAGTGTGACAATCACCAGTATAGAGGAGGAGAATAGCTAAACAGATCATCTCATACCATGCTTATGGGTATGTAAATGAGAATAGCCACTTGGGAGAGCAGTGTGACAGTAAAATTACAAAGGTGCTAACTCTATAAACTAGCATTTCCTTTTCTGGGTATACACCCTAGAGAAACATTTGTACATGCACATGAGGGGACATACAAATGGATGTTTATTACAGCATTGCCAGAAATAGCAAAGAAAGAAAAATTAGGAACAACCCAAATGCCCATTAATAAAGAAATGGATAAAATATGGTATCCTTATGCAGTGTATTTCTGTCTAGATAAAACAAAGGGACCGGAGCTATATGAGTCAATAAGGATAAGTCTAGAACTCTTAATATTAATTTTTTAAAAAGGCTGCAGAATGAAATGTATAGAATGATTCCTTATATAAAATTTATTTTCAAAGCCCATAGAAACATTACATCTTGTTTCTGAATTTCTATTGATGCATGTAAAAGTATTAAAAAGGATGACTATCAAACTCATCATAGGTCTGTCTCTGGGAAACAAGGAGAGGGCAATGAGTCTGGAGATATGGTCAAATGGGAGTGTTAAATCTTACTATTTTTTTCCTAAAAATAAAAGATGCATATATAACTTGTGTGATTTAAAAAAAAATACACATACATACAAAGGCTAGAAGGAAATATAAAATTTATTAATAGTTTTAATATCTGGGACACGGTAATATGAGTGTTTCCTATATCGTTTTGAAAAGTGTGGCTTTCTAAAGGAAAATCAAGTCCCTTAGCATTATTCCAGAAACACTGTTGGTCTATCAGTCTCAGGGAAAGAGAATAATAAGGCTTTGTTAGAAGTGGTCAAGTGGGCAGACTATGCACAGGATCTTCATGTTCTGCGACTGGTCCAGACCTGTCCATACTGGTGTGTACACTCTCAAGCTAGCGATATGTACATCTTCTTCTGTGGCAATCTCAAAGGAATCTTTGGAGACTGACTCCATTGCAAACTTAGATATTTAAGAAAGTCACCAGTATAGAGCGGAATTTGAAGGAACTAGCTGCTCCTTCAAATAAAGACCAGACAAAAGAAATTCTTCCATAGGCGACAGAAAGCACAGAAGATAATAGAATATGTAGGTTACTTCTACTTCACACAATCCTCTTTCCAGCTGGGCAGTTTCTTCTAACACACGCTGTTCTTGTCACCATTCTTGGAATAACTCTTGGGTCTCAGTCTGACGCTCTGTCTGTGACTATAAACAACTCTTCCTCTACAGTTAGCACAACCACAGAATAATGACACTGCATTAGAGACATGAATCACAGCATAAATACTTTTTTATTATGATAAACTAAATCACTGGTTGTCTCTTTCTACAGGCATAGGCAGAAAATGCATCGGGCTTTCTATTTTTTTTTTATTATGCACTGGAACAGAGACCATCATATGTTGAATAATATGTGTTTAAAAAAATGTCTCAATGCCTGTAATGAAAGAGATGATATGTGATCCTGCAGATCCTTGAGCCAAGCATGGCTGACTCTTTTCCTACAGAAGAAAAGAGACTTAACACCTCTAACATGATAGATAAAGAGGCGCAGTAGAAAGATAGGAAAAGAGCAATGGAAGGGGAGGAGGAAAGGGGGAAATAAAGCTAAAGACATAATAGTTTCGGTAAATATATCACCCTACATTAAAATGAAAGAAGTAAAGGGGGTTGTCACGGCAGCATTTCTTCAGTCTTTGGTGAATTACATACCCCTGCACTCAGTAGAACAGTACTGAGTCTTTGTGCCAATCAGGATAAGCTAGGGTACACCAGAGTAACAATCTCCAAGCTCCAGTAGCCTAAAAGTTGATTTCTCACTTTTGTGACAATTCTAGAAGGGTGGCTTGGGGTTATGCTGTTGCCATCTTCCTCACTTTGAGTCTCAGCCTATTGGAGCAGCCAATATGGATGTTGCCAGTCACCAAGACAAAAGGAAAAAAGAGCCTCACATGGGCTCTTGAAGCTTCTGCCAAAGGTGACTCACTTCCTTTCTCCTAGTGATTCATTGGTCAAGACAAGCCATGTGGCTAAGCCTGACAGCATAATGGGAAGGTATTCTGCTCCTATAGCTCCCAGCTTGCAGTACCATACTTCAATAGATTTCATACTTATTGAGATGTCCAGGTTTCAGGAGAGCATCTTTCCATAAGGAGAGACTAAATGTGGAGATCAGCCAAGTGGTAAAAATGCCCCTTCTCAGTGATATGAAAGAATCACAGCCCATTCCATCCATGTATAGAGCAATGATATTGTCAGAGAAGAACTTTGGAAGAAAATGTCTGGAAAATGCTGGTGAAAGTGGAAAAACCTAAAGGGCTCCATCTTTCCAAGAATTGACCAGAGTCCTCCAAACCTATTCCTCACCCTTCCTAACACCAAGAGAGATATGGAACTGTTTAGGTAGACAAGAACTTTTGAGCCTGAAAACTTCTTTGAAAATATAAAGAAACTGAGTCACCAAAGAGAAGTAACTAACATAATCAGTGGAGGCAGCACATGAACAAAGGTGAATCCATCCTCTTGGAAGTCCTATCTAGCCTGCATTCCTTCACCTACCACTTCTCACCATCTCAGAAGATCTTTATGTTTAAAAGCATCAACTTCATTTTGTCCTGTTCAGGAAGAGAACACATCCTTCTTCCTTCTAGATGCTTCACAATCTCAGTCCCCACCTCTCTCAACTGCTTGAGGAAGAGCTCCTTCATCAGTTCCTCTATTCTCCAAAATTTTCCATCTCTCCTTCTTAGACTTTATTTCTCCCTTACTTACCTCTCCAATATTGAGAATGAGTGGTCGACATCTGTTCCACATGTGATTTGCAGGGAGTCTTCTGATGGAAGCCTCATAAAGTGAAGTTTCAGGAATTCCGCCAGAGTTTTCCAGAACTATCTTCACTTCTGTCTTTCTCAAGTTCCTCCCAAATCCCTCTCAAGTCCCACTTTCCATCCTAAGGGCTTCCCTGATATTCCTCTTATAAATTTCATTTTTTAACTTAAGTTAGAGCCGGTTTCCAATACTTACAACCAGGAACCCCGTCTAATGCTCTCCCCATTATTCACAGCCAGTGGGATAAAGCCCAAATTCTTAAGCCCAATATTCCAAGCCCTTCAACTTTCAACTCACCATGTTAGTAATCACACCAATGCTTCGTGTCTTAGCTTGAGCTGCCTAGAAAACAGAGTCTGAGGCAAAAGTGTACATGCTAACTCACTCCTGCATGGGGGGATATGCAATCCAAGGTAATCAGCTGCAAGGAGAAGGAGGCATAAGGCAGGGAATAAGGGAGAGCAAACGTAAGGAAATGCATTACCAAGCTAGCCACAGCTTCGTACAAAGTTCAGCCAATTGCTTTGACTTGCTACATTTCTTCAGAGAGGGCTTACAACACTACAATTTTTCTAAACAACCCAACTGAGAAGGGGGCCAGACTGGGAGTTCATCGGCCATTTCGCTCTTATCTTCTTTCTAACCCCATTTGTTTAGAGTTCAAATCATAGGGAATTAACACCCTCCCACATCTGGCTTGCATCACATGGCCCTTTCAGCAACAGCTGGAGAAGCCAGATCCCACATATGGCTGTGTGGAGCCATATTTAAGTCTACAAGTGGTGGGAGGAACCAGAGATGCCCTGTGGCAAGGGCCTCCCATGGAGTCCATCACCACACAGTGACTAGGGCAGAAAAAGTGGCCCCAGAGATAGATGAAGCCAAAAGAATCTAAGGCGGCACATGCGAGTTACCAGTTATACTAGGTACCATCCACATCCAAGAAGGAAACTCAGAACAGACACCATAGGATCTGGACCTCCAGCCAGACCCCATATGCTTTTTCTCATGTGGGCATAACACATTTGACATTGACCACAGTTGACATGTGCAGGGGGCTCAATTCTCTTAAATTAAGATTTTTGCCATCCATCAATGTGATTTCTTAATATCTTGATCAAACAAAAATGCCTTGTGACCACCTAGAGGGGTGGGATAGGGAGGGTGGGAGGGAGACACAAGAGGGAGGAGATATGGGGATATATGTATATGTATAGCTGATTCACTTTGTTATAAAGCAGAAACTAACACACCATTGTAAAGCAATTATATTCCAATAAAGACGTTAAAAAATTTTTAAAAATAATAAATACAGGGTAAATGATAAATAACTTAGAAATTTAAAAAATGCCTATGTAACAAATACTTTCAGAAGTCTTTACCCACACCCTTCACCCCTCAAAAAAGTTCAGGATTACAGCAACTCTGACTGAAAAATAAGTAGATAAGTGATAATATTTTTCTTCGCTCAAATCATGAGTGAAGAAAAATATTATCACTCAAGAGTAGTGACAACTGGGAGATGAATAAGTCCCTGAGGAACATTATACAAACATAATTTTAAAATTATTTAGCATTTTTATTTAAGCATACATTTTTGTAATCTAGTATTTATCAAGAAAAATAGCAATGTGTTGTTTAAATTGAGAAAGTTGGGGCTTCCGAAAACCAGGTAAAGTCAATGTTTTGTATTTTATCTATATTATTCCAAGGTAGTCACTCAAATGAAAATTAGACATTGTATTTGTTTCTCAATACTTGTTTTCAAACTTGTTTTTCAAGTGATTATTTTACATTATTTCCACCATTCAGCTTTTGGGCTCCTGTTGAAACCAAGCAGGACCCTGTGGGGCTCCTGGGCATGGAAGCCTTTCTGCATCGCCCATTTCTTGTTTGTAGAGAATAGATTCCAGCCTCCATGACCTTCCCTGACTCCCAAAGGGCAGATTTGAACAGCTGCTAATCAGGGAAGGGAGGGGATGCAGAGACAAGGGAGAAGCAGTCAGGAAACAACAGTGCAGTCTTGGGGGAGGGTCCTGGTTTTGCCTCAAGGGGTACACATAACAATAGCTTTGAGCTCTTTACAGAACTAAAACCCCCAAATGTTAAGTGTAGCATTCTTCATTCCAGAGAAGACCACCTGAGGTGAGATTAAAGGAACCAGAGATTAAAGGAACCAAGATTAAAGGAACCAGATTAAAGGAATCAGGAGACTACCTGAGACCAGATTAAAGGCGTACAGGCCCTGAACACACACCCTAATCTTATCAGCAACTCTGCCTTTGAACCATTGTTATAAAACTCCTCACCAAATCCTCCCAGGTTGGGACACACAGTTTTGAGAGGCACAAGCCCGCTGTGTCCCCCTTTGCCTGGCAAAGCAATAAAGCTATTCTTTTCTCCTTCACCCAAAATTCTGTCACTGAGATTCGATTCAGCACTGGTGCACAGAGGGCGAGTTTTCAGCATCACTGTGGCATCACAGAACTCCTAAATTAGAAGGACCTTGGTATCTAGCCTACCCCCTGCCTCAAACTAAAGCCCAACTAGGGAAAATGACACGGTCACACAGTTAGCCTGTACTAAAAACCCAAATCTTATGTCCCATCCCAGTCCTGCTCACGGAGCATCCCAAGAACCAAAAAACTAAGGCAGACACTGGAGGTGGGAAGTTGTGCCAGATCATGAGACTTCATGATCCATAGGAAGGTTGTGGTGGAAGGGAAGCAGGAGGTTTGGTGCTTTTGGTGTTGGCATGTGAGCACCTTTCTGCTCATTTCAATGGGCAATGTTGCCACCTCCTCCTTCTTCCACTCCTCCTGCTGCTGCCCAGGGACATCCTGACACTGCTGCCCTCCTCCTCTACCACCACAGAAAACTCTGGGACAGAAAATGATGGGAAACCGAAGCTGTCACCCTGGGACAGCCCTCTCCATAGCCCTCTTTCAAGGGTAACTGGAGTTGGCCCTGGAACAGGCTTTCTCCACCTCTTCCATGCTCTCAGCCCTCTTCATAAGTAACCCTTACAGATAAGGGCAGGGTAATCAGTAATGAATATATCAAACTACCTGGGATAAGGAGTCCTGGTCAAGGTGGAGTTTTAGATTTGTCCCAATGTCCAACAATTCACTCTTGAAATTTCTCAAGAGATCAGTTCTTATACAACACAGTGCTGTTGTACCTTCTGAATTCTCATCATGTCATTTAATGTCATAAGTAGATGGTGAAATGAAGAGAAGAATGAGTGCATGAATATTGGAAAAAGAAATTACCACTTCTCTTAATCACCTTCCAGGCATTTCTGATTCCCAGTAAGTCTCATCTCTCCCCTCACTCCCAAACTCTTGAAAGCAAGCTCTAAGTAAGAAATACTAAGGACCTGCTTTGTTTGAGTTAAGAATAATAACAACAATAGCAACAATAATAGGTGTGTATATGGCAAACATTATAGAGATATTATTCTAATCCTTTCATCAATCCAATGAAGGGGCAATATTAGCAATTCCATTCAGAGATGAGATAAACAGAGACACATAATTTAAGGTCACACATAAGTCTCAACCATGGATTTCCATGGCTGTGATAGGCAGAATAATCCCCCCCACCACTCAGCAATGATATACACACCCTAATCCCTGGAACCAATGAATATGTTACCTTATGTTGCAAAAGGGATTTTGAAGATGTGATTAAGGGTGAAAACCTTTAGATGGGGGAGATTATCTAGATTTTCTGGTTCAATCTAATCACATGAATTCCTAAAAGCAGACAATCCTTCCCAGGTGGGTCAGAAAAAGATGTAACAATGGAAGAAGAATTAGATGACAGCGTGAGAAAGGTTCAACACCCTGAATCTGTGGTTGGTTCTGAGATGTAAGGGGCCACATGCAAGGACTGGAGAGAGATCTTTACAAGCTTAGAATAGCCCTCAGCTTATAGTCAGCGAGAAAATGGGGACCTCAGTCCCACACCACAAGGAACTGAATTCTGTCAACAGCCTGAATGAGCGGGAAATAAATCCCCCCTCCCCTAGAGCTTCCATAAAGGAATACAGCCTGTCAATACCTTGATTTTTGTCCTTGACTACTGACCTACAAACCTGCTAGATAATAAGCTTGTGTTGTTTTAGGCCACTAAGTCTGTAGTAATTTGTTAAAGCAGCAATAGGAAACTAACACAGGCATTATCTCTCGTTTGGATAATCACAAAAGCCTCTTAAATTAAGTGATCTACCTACTTCCATCCTTAGCCCCCTCCAGCATATTCTCAACGCAGGAGTCAGAGTGGTCTTTTTAAAACATGTCAGACAGTATGGTACTGGAACAAAAACAGAAATATAGATCAATGGAACAGGATAGAAAGCCCAGAGATAAACCCATGCACCTATGGTCACCTTATCTTTGATAAAGGAGGCAAGAATATACAATGGAGAAAAGACAGCCTCTTCAATAAGTGGTGCTGGGAAAACTGGACAGCTACACATAAAAGAATGAAATCAGAACACTCCCTAACACCATACACAAAAATAAACTCAAAATGGATTAAAGACCTAAATGTAAGGCCAGACACTATAAAACTCTTAGAGGAAAACGTAGGCAGAAAATTCTATGACATAAATCACAGCAAGATCCTTTTTGACCCATCTCCTAGAGAAATGGAAATAAAAACAAAAATAAACAAATGGGACCTAATGAAACTTCAAAGCTTTTGCACAGCAAAGGAAACCATAAACAAGACGAAAAGACAACCCTCAGAATGGGAGAAAATATTCGCAAATGAAGCAACTGACAAAGGATTAACCTCCAAAATTTACAAGCAGCTCATGCAGCTCAATATCAAAAAAACAAACAACCCAATGCAAAAATGGACAGAAGGGCTTCCCTGGTGGCGCAGTGGTTGGGGGTCCGCCTGCCGATGCAGGGGGCGCAGGTTCGTGCCCTGGTCCGGGAGGATCCCAAGTGCCGCGGAGCGGCTGGGCCCATGAGCCATGGCCGCTGGGCCTGCGCGTCCAGAGCCCATGCTCCGCAACGGGAGAGGCCGCGGTGGTGAGAGGTCCACGTACCGCAAAAAAAAAAAAAAAAAAAGAAAAGGACAGAAGACCTAAATAGACATTTCCCCAAAGAAGATATAGATTGCCAACAAACACATGAAAGAATGCTCAACATCACTAATCATTAGAGAAATGCAATTCAAAACTACAATGAGGTATCACCTCACGCCAGTCAGAATGGGCATCATTAAAAATCTACAAACAATAAATGCTGGAGAGGGTGTGGAGAAAAGGGAACCCTCTTGCACTGTTGGTGGGAATGTAAATTGATACAGCCACTATGGAGAACAGTATGGAGGTTCCTTAAAAAGTAAAAATAGGACTACCATATGACCCAACAATCCCACTACTGGGCATATACCCTGAGCAAACCATAATTCAAAAAGAGTCATGTACCAAAATGTTCATTGCAGCTCTATTTACAATAGCCAGGACATGGAAGCAATTTGAGTGTCCATCGACAGATGAATGGATAAAGAAGATGTGGCACATACATACAATGGAATATTACTCAGCCATAAAAAGAAATGAAACTGAGTTATTTGTAATGAGATGGATGGACCTAGAGTCTGTCCTACAGAGTGAAGTAAGTCAGAAAGAGAAAAACCAATACCGTATGCTAACACATATATATGGAGTCTAAAAAAAAAAGGTTCTGAAGAATGTAGGGGCAGGACAGGAATAAAGACACAGATGTAGAGTATGGACTTGAGGACATGGGGAGGGGGAAGGGTAAGCTGGGACAAAGTGAGAGAGTGGCATGGACTTATATATAATACCAAATGTAAAATAGATAGCTAGTGGGAAGCAACTGCATAGCACAGGGAGATCAGCTCGGTGCTATGTGACCACCTAGCGGGGTGGGATAGGGAGGGTGGGAGAGAGACGCAAGAGGGAGGAGATATGGGGATATATGTATATGTATAGCTGACTCGCTTTGTTATAAAGCAGAAACTAACACACCATTGTAAAGCAATTACACTCCAATAAATATGTTAAGAAAAGAATCAAAGCTTCCTTTTGCTTCCGAAAAAAAAAAAAAACATGTCAGATCATGTCTGTTGTCTGCTCGAAATGTCCAATGGCTTCTCAGGTTGACCCCAAATAAAAGCCAAAGTCATTACAATGGCCTCTAAGGTCATAATCTAGTTCCTTATTGCCACTCTGATCCTTACTCCTACTACTCTCAATCTTTCTTTCTGTACTCCAGTCATACTGTCTCTGTTGATGTTCCCTGAATACGCAGACATGTGCCCCCATCTAAGGGCATTTGCATATCCAGTCTCTGCCTGAAACAGTCTTCCCTTAGATATATACATGGCTTTCTCATTCTTTAGGTTTTGTTCCACTCTTACTTTCTCAGGCTTTCCATGACTATCTTATTTAAAATTACAATACCCTTTCAGTACTTTCTTATTTTATTTTTTCTCAGTAACACCTACTGTTTTCAAATATATCCCTTATTTCACTTATTTTGCTTATGTCTTCCTGTACTAGAATTTGAGCCCAATGAAAGAAGGGATATGTCACGTTTTTGTTTAGTGATATATCCCCAACACCTAGAATAGAGTCCGGCACCTAGTAGGCACTCAGTAAATATTTATCGAATAAGTGAATGTTTAAATGTGCTAATAAATAAATAAGTGAATAGATGAGTTAATGGAAAGAGCTTGGAGCCTCTGGATGAATCAGAGTAATCAGAATTTAGTGGCATAAGGCTGGTGGACCCTGACAACTCACTCCTGGGGGCTCCCACAGTCTCTGCTCATATCCATGTTTATACACACACGCTGCAGACTCTTTTTTAGTTATTTCCAATATTTGTAGATCTGTATCTCCAGTGGCAAAAAAAGTTTCTGAGACTTATTTCCAAACCCCATTTGTTTTAAGCAACATCTGTTATCATGACAATTTTGAATAGAGGAAAAAATCAGATCATGGCCATGGAAGACAAGTATAAGGTTGAGTGGTTAAGAATATGGTCATACCATAATTTAAATCCTGTTTCTGCCACTTATTAGTTATAAGACCTTAGGCAAAGTATTTAGTCACTGTTAACCTCAGTTTCATCATGTGTGACTAATAATACTTAACTCACAGGGTTATTGAAGAAACTCAATCAGTTAACACATTTAAAGCATTTAGTGTAGTCCCAGCACACAGTAGGTATGAAGTACCTGGTAATTATTATTGTGAGCACAAAAATGTTTTTCATTCTTGATCACCTCAAGCTCTGCTTTACCTTTGGTGCGAATCATGTATTCTACCTTTGAGCAGACCTACCACCTGACACAAATATCTGCCTCCCCTTACCACCATTATGCCTACTCTTCCCCCTGATCCTAAACTAAAGCTGCTGATTGTTTCCCTTAGAAGTACAGAGGCAGACCTGGGCCTGAAACTCTACCAAGTCCTGGAGGAAGCTTGATCAGAGAAGCCCCTAGAGACACAGATGAGAGGGCTGGTGGTTGGTAAGATCTTATGGTCCAAGTTGCATTTTTATATTTCCTTCTCTTCCCCTTCTCTCCTCTGTTCTACCCACCTACACAGGGGGCCAGGAGGCCAGGATCCCCCTTTATTATCCATAGAGAGATCCTTACTAGAATTACAGGAACAGATCACAGAGCAGAGAATGTTAGAGACAAAAACCTCCCCACAGTATCAACCAAACAACCCTTTCTTCCCATGGGTGAATCAATTTCACAACCATTCATGGAGGAAACAGGACTCAAACCCAGATCACAGTTCTGCCAGGAGTGCTTCTTAGACACTCCCAGTGCAGCAAACAGGAAGAGACCTCATTCATTTCTACATTTCCCGGAGCTATATTAACTGAACTTACCCTACACTGTTCTTTTTCTATTACCTTGGAACAGGAGTTGAGGCATAGAAATGAAAGGAAGTAGCAAAGTTTTTTTCAGAAGAGAACTTTAATAACTCACTTTTCAAGACCCAAGCTACTGTGTTATCTCCTCTGAATTAAGGCCCAGCTGTTGTGTCAGACAGATTCCACTTTCAAAACTGAGAGGCTTGAATTTAATCAATTTATTTTCTCTGACTCATAGAAATTTTTCCTTCTTATTAAAACATTCTCTTTAGTATCTAAAGGTAAACCAGACCGTTGGACAGGACAGGAGAAGGTGAATGATTCAGTATGATGTACCATGACTGCTTAGACAACAATTCAAAAATGTCTTGCTTATTGTTAAAGGCTGTGTTGTGTTAGTAGAGTATGAAGGACAGGATTTGCACACACACACACACACACACACACCCCACAAGTTAAGCCAACATAGCAAGCCCTCGGTAGCATTTTTGGATGAGGCAATATCTTTAAAGTTTTCAGCAGTTAAAGTTTCAACAGACCCTGGAGAGTCTACAGGCAGGGCTCAACCTACAGAAGACTTGACAATAGAATTTAAGAGGCTGACTCCTAAACCTCTGTTGATGCATGAAAATGGTTATAATCCCAGTTTGGTTAAAAATAAATGTTTTCAAATCACCATCATAGAATGCAGCAGTGGCCTTCCATCATAGAAAAAAACTGTTATTTTCATAGCTTCCACTTTCTCCAAGAAAGCAATTTTTTTTCAAAGAGACAGTCTTTTCAGCATCTAGGCATAGCAGTTTTGTAACTCTGTGTTCTAACTCTACTTGGTGGGGTAAGAAATTAAGATATACACAGATGTAGGGAACAAACATATGGACACCAAGGGGGGAAAGTGGAGGGGGCAGGTGGTGGTGGTGGGATGAATTGGGAGATTGGGATTGACAAATATACACCAATATGTATAAAATAGATAACTAATGAGAACCTGCTGTATAAAGATAAATAAAATAAAATTAAAAAAAAAGATATACAAGGCAGTGTTTTTATAAACCAACTTCAATTTATAGAAATAACTAATTGATCATGCCCATGACTGTTCTGTTTACAAATAACACACTGTAATTCATTCCAACTCAATCCACTTTTCAAGGCATAAAGGCCTGGGAAACTATGCAAAAGGGCATTGAATCTATCTCACTAGCAAAGGAGAGCCATCAAAAGTTTTTGAAAAATAAAGTATCAAGATCACCTTGGAAGCTCTGCAGTCATGGGATTAGAATGTTAATGCAAAAGTCTAGGCAAGAGATGATGACTAGATAGTACCAATTTTTTAAAAAAATGAAAGGTGAGATTCAAGAGTCAGCTTTGAGGTAGAACTGACAGATACTGGTAACTGATTAAAAGAGGGGTCATTTAATTTATACTGTTATCAGGGAATTCCCTGGCGGTCCAGTGGTTAGGACTCTGTGCTTTCACTGCAGAGGGTGTGGGTTCAGTCCCTGGTCAGGGAACTAAGATCTTGCAAACCACGTGGTACTGCCAAAAAACAAATGTTTTTATAGTGTTATCAACTGCAATGATAATGTGTGAGGCCATTAAATGTGAGAGGCACTGATTGTCAGATGAAAACCCTTTTTCTATTAAGTAAGAGAAATTCAAAACAAGGGTCAAAAGATCATTAGACTGGAGGAAACCTTGAGAGTTCCCTCTCAGGTAGGACTATCTTTTAAAAAGGATAGAGTCTGTGGTGAAAAGTCTCAGTAGAAGGAAATTTCACAGGCTTCTTTAAGATACCAATTTTTAAAAATCTTTCATGGTAAGAAAGATCAGACAAACTAAGGAACTGAAAAGACATCCATTACGTGGCCTGAGAGTCATATTTGTTTCCAAGAGAGGGGACCAGCATTTCATGAGTCTCCTCAGCATCTCTGACCTGGAAGTTCAGTTTTGTTAAACAAACTAATACATTGAGCACCAGTCATGTATTAGGTGCTGGGGATACAGAAATAAGTAAGACAAGTTCTCCTGTCCTCACAGAACTTACAGTCCAAAAGCATCATGATGCTGTGTCCAGTTGGCCTCTGGGGCTATCGTCAGTCAGGACACCTCTCTGACATATCGCAGGCCAAGGTATATGTGTTCTCGAAGCCCTTCTACATATCTCTTTCACTACACTAACCACATTCATTTATCACTATCTGCTTATGTGTTCATCTCCTCCTAAGGACTGTGATCCCATGGTGCAGGGGCCACGTCTTATCCATCTTTGCGTTCCCAGCACCTTGGACAGTGCCTGGCATATAATATACTAGGAGCTCAATAAATAAGCAGATCTTGACTTTATTCTTTAGATGAGTTTATTTCTTCTCATTCTGGAACAAGAACTCTGAAGACGTTTAATACTTACTATCACCTCTTCACAGACTTCCCTTATTGAAGTTTAGAGATACTAGAACTTATAACAATTTATTCTGGTTTATTTTCCCAGTAACTTACACATATTGATATCTCTTCTCTTCAGAATGATATAGAGCAAAAAATCATGGGATTTGAAATCTGAAGATATGTATGAAATATTAGCTTTGTCATTTACTATCTGATAATGATGGGTAGCCCTCAGCAGGAGAGGATAAAATGCTGTCTTCATAGGATTATTCTGAGAGTCAAATTAGGTAATGAATGTCATAGACTGTAAAGTAACAATAAAGTGGAAATATTTGTTGCATATTGGTTACCTGGGATGCCCATCGAGAAAAAGGCATCTTAAAAAAAGAAAAGAAAATGGCATCATTTTTTTCCTTGCCTTAAAATTTTTTCTTAATTTAGTACATATGGAGGGTTGAAAAAACAGTTGGCACTTTTAATTCTGAAATATGGTAAAGATAATATTTAATAATTCCAAATATTTTCAGTAAGAACATATCACTGAATGACTAAAATGTCATCAGTTTTCAGGATTTATGTTAGAGAAATTTTACAAGTTCTTAAATTCAGTTCTTTTTTGGTTAGAGAGAGTTTTCGTAGCTCAGTTGACAAAGGATGACTTTGAATGGGAATGAAAACCTTAATCTTATTTTGAAAACATCAATTGTCTAATTATTATGGGCTCTGTATATTCTTTTTCAATATCTATGGCAAAGAGAATTTCATAGTCAACGCCTTCTACAAATATGCTTTTGTGGTAGAGAGAACAAATATATTTTGCAAAGGAAAATAAGCAGATTTAGAGAATTAGACCGATTTGTTGACTTGCTGAATTAAATAATTCCCCCCTCAGACAGTTGGCAGAGTGAAAAATCAAGCCCTTCAACTTCATGGCTGCTTCTGTTTGCTTTTTACCTAGTTCATTTTCTCTTAGGTCCCAAAATGCAAATTAAAAGTGTTTTGCTACCTGATGACAGTTATAGATGATAAACTTCTTAAGCTTTAACTCCATAAACATAGAAGTCAGTATTCTGTCTGTTTACGGCTTGTGTTTTAAATGAATACTTTCATTACTGTCTTCCCTATGGTGATAAACAACTCAATTAAAAAAAAACAACACCTTCTACAGTAGACTACACTCTACTGAAGGAAAGAAATGATGCAAAGGTAGAGGATACCATAACTGTGCCCAAATTATTTGCAATGACATTTAGAGTTTTTATAAAATAATCATACACTTAGTTATAATTAATAATTAATTAGTTTCTCAAGAAAGTATTTGCCTTATTTAGTAAACATTTATAGTGTTTCAGTTATAACCCAGGCATTGTGCCAGGTGATAGTGAGCAAAAGAAGATATTCCCTATATTCCCTGCACTAGTGGAGCTGTTCATTTCAATGAGGAAATAGACATTAATCAATTGATCACACTGATGTGAATACATAATTACAAATGGAGAAAAATGTTGTGAACGAAAAGGGTGTGAGCCTCTTAAGTAAATTGCAAAGAAAACTGTTGCAACCTGGGAGTGCAGAGAGGGTGGGCTTTCTGGAGGAGGCAGCATGTGACCTAAAAGTTGAAGGAAGGGTAAGAACTCATTAGGTGAAGGAGGGCTACAAACGCAGACTAAGGAGACAGTGTGTGAAAAAACCCTTTGGCGAGAGGGAGAAGGATTTGAGAAGCTTAAAGAAGCCCGGTTTGGTGGCAAAGAGTTACTTTGTGTGTTACAAAGAGTAAGAAGCCTCCGGGAGGGACACTGATGAGAGATATTCTGGAGCACTAGGCAGGAAAAAGTGATGCAGTATCGTATAGGCCATGTCAAAGATATTGGTCTTGAACATCTTAAGGAAGGAGGAGATGCTCATTTATGTTTTCAGCAAACAGAGTGCCTCCTATTGCCAGGCAGTCTTCTAGATGCTGAGGATAAAGTAATAAATTTTAAAAATACATGATCACATTTGAGTCCATCCTGTTTTCAGGATAAAATAAGGATTGGAGGGGGGTTAGTATTGATGTCTGGAGACTAGTTTGTAAGCTTTTGTAGCAGTTCAAATGAAATATGATCGTGTTTGGTTTGGGGCAGTGGGTAGTAGAGAGAAGTAGACACAGCTATGAGATGTCAAGAGGTAAAATCAACAGGACTTGGTGATAAATTAGAAGCTGGCTTAAGAAAAGAGAGGTATCATCTCTACTTCTGTGTTTCTTCCTTGGGACACTGTGTTGATAAAGGTAAAATTTACTGAAATAGGAAAGTCTGGAAGAGAGAGAGTTACATTTACTTTTCTTCACTGGAAGATAGTGGGGAGTAACCATAAATTCAGGTTGATAAGTTTAGTCTTGGACATATTGACCATGAGGTGATATTCAAGTGGAAATATTGAGTAGATAGTTGGAAATACAACTTTGGAACTCAATAAAGAGGTCTTGGCTAGATAAATTGAAGATAAGATTAGGGATGGAACTTGAAATCACCAGATTATAAGCTCCATGAAAGGAGTGTCTACATCTATCTTTGCTCACAACTGGAATTTTAGAGTAGTGTATCTGACACATACTAGGTGCTCAATAAGTATTTGTTAAATGATGACTACTCAACGGATGAACCTAGAATTCTTAAAATTTGTTACATAAGCTTATGAAATCACTCTCGTCGGGGTTCCTCTAGAAATATTATAGTACATTTTGCCTCTCCTATGCCAAAAATGGTGAGTAAAATATCAACGTAATTAATTTCGGGTAGTACAAAAAATAAATGTGATAGAGCATGAATATGATTTGACCTTGGCAAAGATGGGTTTCTCCTTTGATAGAGTAGACTTTCAATCATGTATATTTTACTATGTAATAATATTGGACACTGACTGAGAGACATAAGAAGGAAAACAACTAAGTAGGAGAAGAAAAAGAGGAGAAAGTGGTGGAAGTGGTGCAGGAGGAGGAGGGGAAGAGGGAGGAGCTAATGATACAAGGGTTGTAAAGAACAGAGGCCTCTGAAAAACAAGTCAAGAATTTTTGTTTGCAGTTGGCTGTATTTGACGTAAATTCCTCATGCCTGACTCTAAGATCAGGTGAATGCATTCAAGCCAAAAAAATTGTGTGTGTGTGTGTGTGATTCCTTTTGTGTGAAGGATTTAAACTAAAAGCTTGCTACCTTTCTTGTCTTAGTCTGTGGGCTGCTATAACAAAATATCATAGACTGAGTGGCCTACAAACAGCAGAAATGTATTGCTTACAGTGCTGGAGCCTGGAAGTCCAAGATTAGGGAATTAGCATGTTCAGGTTCTGGTGAGGGCCCTCTTCTGGGTTACAGACTGCTGACTTCTTATTGTATCTTTACTTGGCAGAAGTGGCAAGGAAGCCCTCTCAGGCTTCCTTTATAATCCCATTTGTGAGGGTCCTCCCCTCATGATTCTATCACTCCCAAAGGCCCTGTGTCCTAATTCATCACCTAGGGGCTTAGCATTTCAACATATTAATTTGAGAGGGACACAAACATTCAGACCATAGCATTCCTTAACTCCAGTCCTTCACTACAGCAAATTGCTATCAGCTCCTCAGTGGAAAAACAAAGGTGAAAAATCTGGAAAACTTTTAGGCACGAGCATCCAGCATATATTGAGTTCTTTTGTGTGTAGAGTTGTGTGCTAGGCTAGGGGGCGACATATAAGAAGACATGGGCCTTGCCACTGAAATTTAAAGACTCATATTAGCAGTATGATGCTTAAAATACATTTTAAGAGAACTAGGTAAGGGAAATTAAGATGTACAAATTTCCAGTTACAAAATAAATGAGTCACGGGTATGAAATGCACAGTGTGGGGAATATAATCAATAATAATGTAATATTTTTGTATGATGACAGATGGTAACTAGACTTATCTTTTTCTCAATAAAATTTTTTAAAAATATATTATTTTAATGTATGTATCTAGTACTATGTTTCGTTAATACTAACATACAATGTGTTGTATTTTAACATCTCTGAAATCATGATACAGCCTATAAAATGACATCTTACAATTGTTGTCAGACAGGCAGCATTCATGATGTAGTTGTCAGTATCCGCATATGGGAAAACTTAGTTGTTTTCTTAGTGATGTGACTAGACAACTACAACCTTTTGACATCTCAAACAACAGACCACTGAAGGACCATTTGATAAGAGAATATGAGTCCTGAGATTGGGATTGACATATATACACTACGATATATAAAACAGTTAACTAATAAGAACCTACTGTATAGCACAGGGAACTCTGCTCAATACTCTGTGATGACCTATATGGGAAAAGAATCTTAAAAAAGACTGGATATATGTATATGTATAACTGATTCACTTTGCTGTACAGCAGAAACTAACACAACATTGTAAATCAACTATACTCCAATAAAAATTAATTTAAAAAAAGAATATGAGTCCCGGTTTTGTCATATGAAAATCTTCCATGGACATTGTGTTGTCAAATCAAAGCTTATAGAATGTGCAGAACGCTTTGGAAGAAAATTCTGAAGACAATAGAGCATCACGGTTTTAAAAAACGTTTGCACATGCTAGCTGTCATAGAAGATATTACTACGTGAAGAAAAAAGCATGGACATCAATAACTTTTGAGCCAAGAAGTGAGTCAAAAGATCAGACTTTCTCAAATTCCATATATATGTGTTAGCATATGGTATTTGTCTTTTTCTTTCTGACTTACTTCACTCTGTATGACAGACTCTAGGTCTATCCACCTCATTACAAATAGCTCAATTTCGTTTCTTTTTATGGCTGAGTAATATTCCATTGTATATATGTGACAGCCTGGGGGGGTGGGATAGGGAGGGTGGGAGGGAGGGAGACGCAAGAGGGAAGACATATGGGAACATATGTATATGTATAACTGATTCACTTTGTTATAAAGCAGAAACTAACACACCATTGTAAAGCAATTATACCCCAATAAAGATGTTAAAAAAAAAAAAGAAAATTCCCTCTGAGGGGATTCATTAAAGATCAGACTTTCTCTAAATGTGAAGATGTTTTAGGAATACATTAATCAATTTATTTCACTCATGTTTCCCTTTTTATAAATGAACAACTGTGATATATGATAAAATCTATATTCACATAAGTCTGAAAGAGCTCTTTCAGATAGTACCAATAGAAATTCCAGGTGATAAGAAAGATTTATGCCATAGTTTAAATGGCAGTATTTTACTGTTACATAAAATAATGGCGTATCTGACAATCAACGGCATTGTAGAGTCAATGAAATACAACAGGATAACGAACACAAAGCACCAAACCAGTGGCCATGACAACAAATAGACATCAGCGCTCTTTACAATGTTACCAGACAAGCTGAAGATAAATCCAATTTAACAAAAATGAGATGCAACTCGGAACAGACATGTTTGCCTTTAATTTGAGGTTGATTCTTTTAAAATGAAATAAAACTTTTCAAAAAAAATTGGAGTCAATAAGGTTTATCATAAAAGATGTTCATAGAATATTGCACTACTATTTTTTTCACTGCTGATACCTTTCCAGTCACACTAGAGCCTTGGAGAGATTTTTGCCCAGTGTTATGCAAGAACACTTGTTACTCTAGGGCTACTTGTTAACCAAAAAAAAAAAAATTTTGTTCCATCTCCTGAAGTACTGTGTTGATTCACATACATTAACCTTGAAAGTATTTTCTATAAATTGTTTTCAGTATCCTTGTCCACGAGGAAAGATCTTATGATTGGAGAACACAGTTTAACAAATGCATAATATAACCTAGTAAATTATAATATGCTCCTTTTGCACACTTGAAGCAAAACTTGACCAAGTTAACATTCCTGGGATACACTGCTTCTCCTCTATGTTGGGTATTCTAAATGTTAACCGAGATAACTAAGACCACTAACAGGACATAGTAAGAGAATTTTTTAAAGACATTTTTTTGAGCAATTATATATAGTCAGGCAGTATACTAAGAATGTTTCACATACTGTCTCACTTAAACATCACAGTTTCCTAGGAAATGCATGATTATACTTGTTTTAGTTGAGGAAGTTTAGCCTTTTGTGGATTAACTTGCACAAAATCTCCTTGCAGGTAAAAGGCAGAGCTGGACTTCACTGCAAGACAAGTTCAAGTCCAGGTCTGGGGACCTTAGATGCCAGGCAGTTCCATACCACATTTTAGAGCCCAGCATCTAGTTTCTTGTTGAATAGCACTCGCTAAATTATTATTTTTAAAATTATGCTTTCAACTTTTAGCAAAAGTGACTATAAAAAATAATTAATCTTGTGACTCTTACTTCTGCGTGAGTGGCTTATCACTTAATACTCATACACAATGTCATCTGTGAGGCATTGTTCCCTGAGACTGGCACCAGGGGAAAAAAAAAGAATGTTTCCTCCAAATAATTTAAAGCGTATTATCTCAACACACAAATTAATCCATTTCCCCATTCATCAGATTATCCCCTATTATTAATTACATTTTTCCTTACCTAAACCCTTTCAAGTACCTTTGGAATAGGCGAGGAGTAAACAAATAGTAAGTTTAACATCTTTTTTCCTAGATATTGACAAGCCCGGTCAATATACTAAGGAGTCCACAACAAATCTGAAACTGATAAACTTGCAAAACAGTACTTAGAGTTATGGTGGAGAAATTAAATTTCCCTTTCCTGGAATTCTTCCACTCTAGATTCTTTTCCCAACTGCCCATAATTTCAAGCATCACAAGATCAAGGATTTAACCCAGCTGCTCAATCTAGGATCATGTAGATCCTGGGAACTTTTTGTATAGTTCTTGACAGCCCAAAGCATTTGCAAGGTCTCTGCATCTTTTCTTCCCAACATTCTTTCCTTCATTTATTTATTTGTTCAACTGATACAAATGTTCTTATTGAGCATCTTCTAAGTGGCCGGCTCTGGGCTATTGCCTGGCATTATAGAGATGAATGAAATACACCCCTATCTGGAGAAGTTCACAGTCTGAATAGATAAATACATAAAAATAAAGTTACATTTAGAAGAGACCATACTTCGTATCTGATTGTTTTTTCTTTGATTTAAAATTTTTGATTCCTCAAGTCTGAAACTGGAGTTTCAAAACCCGTCATCACAATAAACCCAAACTAAACTTCACTGAAGCCTAGATTTGTTTCATTTGTCAGGGCACTGGTTCACTGATCGTGAGCACAATCAGGGCAAATGGGATTGATCCTTTACAGAGCACAACTTTTGTGCAAGGATTAATGACCTTGGGAAGTGGCTCAGAGCATATGACATCCTGAATCCTCTTAGGCCCAAACTGACTTCGACTTCTCATCTTCCCATTTTGCATCCATCTCTCTACCAGCCTGATATGCTGAAGCCCTCATGTATCTGAGGTTCCCTCTCTAGCAGCCTCTTTTTTTTAAGGAAAGAAAGGAGCTACACTGGTTGCATAGAAGCTGAGTCATTAGAAACACAACTCATTATAACTGCTACAGGACACAGGGCAGTGCTGGCTAAGCACACAGTGGGTCTCGTTCTGATTCCAGCCTCCAGATTATCTCGGTTCTCTCTGGTTGGAAGTTCTCATGCAAGCCTGAATGTTTGTTCCTGGCACATTTCTGCCAGAGAAGCCCCGTCTAACAAGGTGTCATTCTTCGGAGACCTACCTTGCAAAGTCACATAAATGATAGTACCAAGGTGATATCCCAGGAAAGGACAAAGAATAAGAAACGCAGCACTTAAAATATTTACAGAGCAGCCCCCAATACCCAAACACCTTCACCTGCTTGTTTTATCTTTCTGTAGCTTAATTTATTGGCTCTTCTGAGAAAGGGAACTGTGCCTGCCCAATGCAAGCCTATAAAACAACCCCAGCCATTAGTTGCTTCTACTTCTGCCCTCCTGGCATTTCACAGCCCTCATTGATCTTTTTCCTTCTCCCCTTTCATAATACATAATTTGCCAATTACACAGAGTACAACAATGTCCTTGAGAAAGGAAAAACAAACCCAAGAAACCTTCCTTGAAATAGTTCTTTAAAATATTCAGCTCTAATACCTATTAGTTATTTCCAAGAAGAGAGGGTCAAAATGAATCCCTTGGGGGTGGTTCTGAATGCTATGTGCATTTATTTTTAAGAGGTACTCAAACCCAAATAAAAATAAAGTGTCCTCTGGTATCACTGTCTGGGCCTAATTTGCATGCACACCTCAGGAAGCCCTGAGGTGCTTAGGCAGGCCCTGGGGCTCCATGAGTAGAGGAATTTCTAGGCCCCAAAGGAAGGGCCGTGTGTAGAATTTTGGAACTTACATTTTACCACCACCACCCCCCCCCCGCCCCCGCCGCCGCCCAATACACACACATGGCAATCTTAGAAGCAGATAGCCAAAGAATACCACCTGCTTCAAATTATGCAGCCAGGTAGGGAGTAGAGAGGAGTGAACTTGAGCCTTCTCTAGTGCAATCTCTGAGGACATGAATAACTAAATCCCAAAGAGAACCGTGTGAGATGAGGGAAGGGGGGAACAAACTATTTGGAAGATAACGCATCTTACCAGCAGAGACGATCTAGGGGAGACGTAACCAGTTGGCTCTGGTCAGTTGGTGGCAAGCAAAAGCAAAGGGCTTGAGTGCTCAGGAAACAAATTATGGTTGAGGAAGTGAAAGTAGCACTAGCAGTGTTTATGACCCCATAGATAGATCTGGGAGCTCAAGGTTGCTGGTTTCCCTGCTTTGAAAATTCCAGCTTACCTATCATTCCATAAACACACATGCATATTTCATCTGCATGTCTCCTGGCTGAAACATCCTTTGGACTATAATCTGAATCCTACCAGCCTTCCTCAGTCTACCTTTCCCAGACCATTCCAGTCCACTGGGATTACTCAGTCCTCTGAGTTTCAATAACCCTCAAATTGTACTTCTTTTATCGTCTTTTGGTACTGTCTTTCATCATCATTTGGTTTTTCTCATATACGTGTCTCATCTTTCAAAACAATTTAGAAGCCCCATGAAGGCAGCAGTCAGACTGGGGTGCCCTGCATTATTTTCTTATTTATCTCCCATAGCACTCAGCACAGTGCATTGCATATAGTAGATACTCAATAAATGCAAGTTGAAGAGATGTGTAAATCACTCAGAAAAGTACTATAAGTACATTGCATTCTCATGTGTATACTCCTGGGTATATAAGAATATATAGGAATTTGCATTTCTCATAAGTATTAGGTGATACTTATACTGCTGGCCTAGGAACCACATTTTGAGACCCACTAGGTAAGGATGAGACTTAAGAATCTGCTGCAAGTAGTTCCAGGTGGCCTGCTTGATTTAGAGCAAGACATAAGAACCTGGACGTACAGGAAGCAAGGTGAAGTCCTTCGGTGAGAGAACATCAGTAGGACCCAGGCAAGATGGGCAGGTCCTAACCAGGCAAGCTGGGTCCAGGACAGGACTGCAGACCCAAAGAAACCTCAGTGCATTAGAAAACCAAGGCAAGGGCTTCTCTGGACCTGGCTGTCTGGGATCAAATTCATAGAGCAGGGAGGAAATGAGGTCAGACAAGGCAGGGCTGTCAGCTAAGGCAGAACACAGTGGTTCCTGAATCTAGCCAAAGGGGCAAGTTACCAGAAGTGTGATTTTTAAAATGACGCCAGAATGAAACAACAGCAAGTAACGGTGTAAGCTAGAGCACTCAAACATGGTGGATGCTAAATGGGAGGACTTGAGAAATCAGAAAGTCGGAAAGGGATGAAGCAACAGGCTAATATACATCATAGAAGATGTGAGGCTCAGATCAGAGAGTCAGATTCCAGCTACAGCATGGGCTTGGGTCAGTGTGCATTTTCTGCATCTTGCCTAAGTCTTAATATAATGTGGTTGGGTTTCAAACTAGCTAACAGCAAGGGTCAAAGGGAAAGGAGACAGCTCAGTGAGCACATTCTATGGCCAAAGGGCTAAAGGAGAATTAAATCCCTTAATTCCCCAGGTTTGCTGAGCATCGACTTGGCAAGGGGTAGAACTAAAACTGAACATCAAGACTCTCAGTACCCACAAAACAGAGTGGAGACAGAAAGACAAGGAAGGAAAGGCATTAAGGGGGGAATTAGTTTCTGCCCACCAGGAGTTTACAATTTATGTCTAACCCAAGTTTTTAAGTTATCCTGTCTTATTGGTTTATCTAGTTACACATGTAATGTGTAAATATCTTCTTGTAAACACTTCAAACAATAAAGATATATCTAGGAAAAACAGTAAAATTTCCTTTTTGCCTGCTCATCCCCAATCAAGTTTCTGTGTAAATATTTAGATGTACATGCTGATGCTTATGGGTTTTTTCCCCAACAAAAATAGGATCATACTTTATACACTGACCTTCAACTTGGGTTTTTTTGTTTGTTTGCTGTTTTTGCACTTTTTTACATGACCATACATTTTGGACATGTTTCCATATTAGCCCATATGGATTCTATCTTATTTTTCCTAATTCTATCTTATTTTTCCTAATAGCTACATAGTATTCCATGATATGAATGTACCTTTATTTAATCTTTCTCCTATTAATGGAAATTTAGATCCTTTCCAGTTTTTCTCTATTGTGAAGAAATGCTATACTGATTATCTTTGAAAACCTGTTGGAATATTTCTTTAGAGAGCATTGTAAAAATAGGATTGCTGAGTCAAAATGTATATACATGTGCTAGATGTTTTATTTGTCCCTGAAGACCCACTCTCCATCCTTTAGTACCCTGCCTGAGGAGGATGACCCATATGGACTGGATGCATGGCCTTCTTTGCCTCTGGCTTCTGGTTAATTTTGCTACTGGGAGATGCTAAAAAGAGATTAAAAGAAAGGAAGAGAGTTTGAGGTATTTGTCTCTCCCAGCACTCCCACTGCCAGCACATTCTTCTACCAAAATAGGGCTGCATCCTTCTACCAAAGGTCACAGCTCTAGGTGGGGTATCCTTCCATACAGTGGTTCTCTTAACCACTCCCTCCCTCCTCCTTCCCCTTCAGTCCTAGGGTGGTAGTGGTTACTCGCTCTGGCCAGCCTCAGGTACTGTACCATCCCTTGTTGGTTTCCCTAAACTCTTACTGCACGCACGGTCTCAATACCCTGTTTGAAAGTGCCATCTGTTTCATGCCAGGACCCTAACTGAAAGCATGCTTTTTAACATTTGATACATATTCCTAAATTGTCTACCAGAAGACAATAGTCATTTTTCCTCCTGCCAACATTGCATTACAGTGCCCAGTTAACCCATTTTGTGCCTAGTGGAGAGGGAGTATGTATTAATAAGAGTTCTCAAACAAATGGTTTGCGGGTCAATGATGTACACGATGATGGTCAATTCATCATGATGAATAAAAGGTCAGAGCTGCTCAAGATTTCCCTCTCCTGTACCATGCAAGAACAATTCTTGAGCTGACCAAGGACCTTCAGGAAAGCTTTCCATGTGACTTTTGCCCTCAATTGAAGTTCCTTCTTTAAACTCCAGTGCATCATTCCTCTGACTATTGACGGGCTCAGCCAACATGTGTTAAACAGAGCTATTACTGAGCCAAAAGGAACCTCTCTCTTGGCATCAGCCGCAAGTTTGATGTGTTGGCTTAATCACCAGTTCCACAGGACTCTCAAGAAAGGCTCTGAATAACCAATATAACCAGAAGTGTCTACTTTAGGGAAATAGAGCAAACTGTGATGGACCCACAAACTGTCAAGTCTCAAAACTCTTTGTGGTACTTGGCCTTCTCTCCAACTATGCTAATTCTACCTCTCACCTTCAACTTCTCCAAATGCTTTGTCTTACAATAAGTAATCAACAAGTCTTAATAGCTGGTAATTACAAATTAGGCTGTAGAAGTTAAAACAAAATTCAGGAGGAAATGTTGTCTAACATCTTATTGGGGCTACTGTTTTTCTCTGCCATGGCAGAGAAGTGAATGGCACTAAAGAGAATTTTCTCAGAGTCCCTGTGAGTACAAACTTTCATCTAACAGCTTTAAAGCCAAGGCTCTTCCCTTAGACCCCTCATTAATGCAGAATTCTTCCTCATTCTCTACTTAACTAGAGTCTAAAGTCCAGAATCTTCCCACCTTAAACTCCCTGTTCAGCTTGCAGAATTCTGACAGAACATGATAATCTTTCTCTCCAGTCTATAACAATTGCCTATCATCTATTCACATGTATATGTTAATATTACATGAATTTTTTGAATCAGGCTTACGAGAGGAAAAGAATCTCTCATTATAAAAATTCTTAATTGGGGTATTGCCTTATACACATTTTCCTGGATTTAAAAAGCTATGGGAGGGGAGACCTTCAAGATGGCAGAGGAGTAAGACGTGGAGATCACCTTCCTCCCCACAAATGCATCAGAAATACATCTACATGTGGAACAACTCCTACAGAACACCTACTGAACGCTGGCAGAAGACCTCAGACTTCCCAAAAGGCAAGAAAATCCACACGTACCTGGGTAGGGCAAACGAAAAAAGAAAAAAACAGAGACAAAAGAATAGGGACGGGACCTGTACCAGTGGGAGGGAGCTGTGAAGGAGGAAAGGTTTCCACACACTAGGAAGCCCCTTCACGGGTGGAGACTGCGCGTGGCGGAGGGGCAGCTTCGGAGCCACGGAGGAGAGCACAGCAACAGGGGAGCAGAGGGCAAAGCGGAGAGATTCCCGCACAGAGGATTGGTGCCAACCAGCACTCACCAGCCCGAGAGGCATGTCTGCTCACCTGCCGGGGCTGGCAGGGGCTGGGAACTGAGGCTCAGGCTTCAGAGATTGGATCCCAGAGAGAGGGCTGGGGTTGCCGGTGTGAACACAGCCTGAAGGGGGCTAGTGCACCACAGCTAGCCGGGAGGGAGTCCAGAAAAAAGTCTGCACCTGCCTAAGAGGCCAGAGACCATTGTTTCGCGGTGCGTGAGGAGAGGGGATTCAGAGCACCACCTAAACGAGCTCCAGAGACGGGCACGAGCCGCGGCTATCAGTGCGGACAACAGAGACGGGCATGAGACACTAAGGCTGCTGCTGCCGCCACCAAGAAGCCTGTGTGCAAGCACAGGACACTATCCACACCTCCCTTCCGGGGAGCCTGTGCAGCCCGCCACTGCCAGGGTCCCGTGATCCAGGAACAACTTCCCCGGGAGAACGCACGGCGCGCCTCACGCTGGTGCAACGTCACGCTGGCCTCTGCTGCCGCAGGCTCACCCCGCATCTGTACCCCTCCCTCCCCCCGGCCTGAGTGAGCCAGAGCCCCAGAATCAGCGGCTCCTTTAACCCCGTCCTGTCTGAGCGAAGAACAGATGCCCTCAGGCAACCTACACGAGAGGTGGGGCCAAATCCAAAGCTGAACCCCAGGAGCTGTGCGAACAAAGAAGAGAAAGGGAAATTTCTCCTAGCAGCCTCAGAAGCAGCGGATTACATCTCCACAATTAACTTGATGTACCCTGCATCTGTGGAATACCTGAATAGAAAACGAATCATCCCAAAATTAAGGCAGTGGGTTTTGTGTGATTTTATCTGTATAGCTTTGCTTTTATCATTTGTCCTAAGGTTCTGTCTGTCTGGGGTTTTTTGTTTGTTATTTTTAGTATAGTTTATTAGTGCTTCTTACCATTGGTGGCTTTGTTTTCTGGTTTGGTTGCTCAATTCTTTCCATCTTTTTTTTAATACTTTTTTTATTTTAATAACTTTCTTTTCTTTCTTTCTTTCTTTTTTCTCCCTTTTCTTCTGAGCCGTGTGGCTGACAGGGTCTTGGTGCTCCGGCTGGATGTCAGGCCTGTGCCTCTGAGGTGGAAGAGACAATTTCAGGACATTGGTCCACCAGAGACCTCCTGGCTCCACGTAATATCAAACAGCGAAAGCTCTCCCAGAGATCTCCATCATAATGCTAAGACCCAGCTCCACTCAATGACCAGCAAGCTCCAGTGCTGGACACCATATGCCAAACAACTAGCAAGACAGGAACACAATCCCACCCATTAGCAGAGAGGCTCCCTAAAATTATACTAAGGTCACAGACACCCCAAAACACACCACCAGACGCAGTCCTGCCCCCAAGAAAGATAAGATCAAGCCTCATCCACCAGAATACAGGCACCAGTCCCATCCACAAAGAGGCCTACACAACCCACTGAATCAACCTTAGCCACTGGGGGCAGACATCAAAAACAACGGGAACTACAAACCTGCAGCCTGCAAAAAGGAGACCCCAAACACAGTAAGATAAGCAAAATGAGAAGACAGAAAAACACACAGCAGATGAAGGAGCAAGGTAAAAACCCACCAGAACAAACAAATGAAGAGGAAATAGGCAGTCTACCTGAAAAAGAATTCAGGGTAAGGACAGTAAAGATGATCCAAAATCTTAGAAATAGAATAGAGAACATACAAGAAACGTTTAACAAGGACCTAGAAGAACTAAAGAGCAAACAAACATGGATGAACAACACAATAAATGAAATTACAAATTTTCTAGAAGGAGTCAATACCAGAATAACTAAGGCAGAAGAATGGATAAGTGACCTGGAAGATAAAATAGTGGAAATAACTACCACAGAGCACAATGAAGAAAAAGGAATGAAAAGAATTGAGGACAGTCTCAGGACTTCTGGGACAACATTAAATGCACCAACATTCAAATTATAGGGGGCCTGGAAGAAGAAGATAAAAAGAAAGGGACTGAGAAAATATTTCAAGAGATTATAGTTGAAAACTTCCCTACTATGGGAAAGGAAATAGTCAATCAAGTCCAGGAGGTGCCAAGAGTCCCATACAGGATAAATCCAAGGAGAAACATGCCAAGACACATATTAATCAAACTATCAAAAATTAAATACAAAGAAAAAATATTAAAAGCAGAGAGGGAAAAACAACAAATAACATACAAGGGAACACCCGTAAGGTTAACAGCTGATCTTTCAGCAGAAATTCTGCAAGCCAGAAGGTAGTGGCAGCACATATTTAAAGTGATGAAAGGGAAAAACCTACAACCAAGATTATTCTACCCAGCAAGGATCTCATTCAGATTCGACAGAGAAATCAAAACCTTTACAGACAACCAAAAGCTAAGAGAATTCAGCACCACCAAACCTTCTCTACAACAAATGCTAAAGAAACTTCTCTAAGTGGGAAACACAAGAGAAGAAAAGGACCTACAAAAGCAAAACCCAAAACAATTAAGAAAATGGTAATAGGAACATGCATATCAATAACTACCTTAAATGTAAATGGATTAAATGCTCCAACGAAAAGACGCAGACTGGCTGAATGGATATAAAAACAAGACCCGTATATATGCTGTCTACAGGAGACCCACTTCAGACCTAGGGACACATACAGACTGAAAGTGAGGGGATGGAAAAATATATTCCATGCAAATGGAAATCAAAAGAAAGCTGGATTAGCCATTCTCAATCAGATAAAATAGACTTTAAAATAAAGACTAGGGCTTCCCTGGTTGCACAGTGGTTGAGAGTCTGCCTGCCGATGCAGGGGACATGGGTTTGTGCCCCAGTCTGGGAAGATCCCACATGCCGTGGAGCGGCTGGGCTCGTGAGCCATGGCCGCTGAGCCTGCGCATCCGGAGCCTGTGCTCCGCAACGGGAGAGGCGACAACAGTGAGAGGCCCACGTACTGCAAAAAAAAAAAAAAAACCAAAATAAAGACTATTAAAAGAGACAAAGAAGGACACTACATAATGATCAAGGGATCAATCCAAGAAGATATAACAACTGTAAATATTCATGCACCCAACATAGGAGTACCTCAATACATAAGGCAAATGCTAACAGCCATAAAAGGGGAAAATGACAGTACACAATCATAGTAGGGGACGTTAACATCCCACTTTCTCCAATGGACAGATCATCCAAAATGAAAATAAATACGGAAACACAAGCTTTAAAAGACACATTGGGCCAGATAAATTGATACTTATAGGACACTCAATCCGTAAACAACAGAATACACTGTCTTCTCAAGTGCTCATGGAACATTCTCCAGGATAGACCATCTCTTGGATAACAAATCAAGCCTTGGTAAATTTAAGAAAGTTGAAATCGTATGAAGTATCTTTTCTGCCCACAATGCTATGAGACTAGATATCAATTACAGGAAATAACCTGTAAAAAATACAAACACACGGAGGCTAAACAATATACTACTAAATAACCAAGAGATCACTGAAGAAATCAAACAGGAAACCAAAAAAAATACCTAGAAACAAATGACAATGAAACACGACGACCCAAAACCTATGGGATGCAGCAAAAGCAGTTCTAAGAGGGAAGTTTGTAGCAATATTATTGTACCTCATGAAACAAGAAACATCTCAAATAAACAACCTAACCTTACACCTAAAGGAACTAGAGAAAGAAGAACAGAAAAACCCCAAAGTTAGCAGATGAAAAGAAATCATAAAGATCAGGTCAGAAATAAATGAAAAAGAAGCGAAGGAAACAATAGCAAAGATCAATAAAACTAAAAGCCGGTTCTTTGAAAAGATAAACAAAATTGATAAACAATTAGCCAGACTCATTAAGACAAAAAGGGAGTAGACTCAAATCAATAGAAATAGAAATGAAAAAGGAGAAGTAACAAGTGACACTGCAGAAATACAAAGGATCATGAGAAATTACTACAAGCAACTCTATGTCAATAAAATGGACAACCTGGAAGAAATGGACAAATTCTTAGAAAAGCACAACCTATCGAGACTGAACCAGGAAGAAATAGAAAATATAAACAGACCAATCACAAGCACTAAAATTGAGACTGTGATTAAAAATCTTCAACAAACAAAAGCCCAGGACCAGACGGCTTCACAGGTGAATTCTATTAAACATTTAGAGAAGAGCTAACACCTATCCTTCTCAAACTCTTCCAAAATATAGCAGAGGGAGGAACACTCCCAAACTCATTCTACGAGGCCACCATCACCCTGATACCAAAAACAGACATAGATGTCACAAAGAAAGAAAACTACAGGCCAATATCACTGATGAACATAGATGTAAAAATCCTCAACAAAATACAAACAGAATCCAACAGCACATTAAAAGGATCAACACCATGATCAAGTGCGGTTTATCCCAGGAATGCATGGATTCTTCAATACACATAAATCAATCATGTGATACACCATATTAACACATTGAAGGATAAAAACCATACGATCATCTCAGTAGATGCAGAAAAAGCTTTCAACAAAATTCAACACCCATTCATGATAAAAACCCTCCAGAAAGTAGGCATAGAGGGAACTTACCGCAACATAATAAAGGCCATATATGACAAACCCACAGCCAACATTGTTCTCAGTGGTGAAAAACTGAAACCATTTCCACTAAGATCAGGAACAAGGCAAGGTTGCCCACTGTCACCACTATTATTCAACATAGTTTTGGAGGTTTTAGCCACAGCAATCAGAGAAGAAAAAGAAATGAAAGGAATCCAAATCAGAAAAGAAGACGTAAAGCTGTCACTGTTTGCAGATGACATGATACTATATATAGAGAATCCTAAAGATGCTACCAGAAAAGTACTAGAGCTAATCAATGAATTTGGTAAAGTAGCAGGATACAAAATTAATGCACAGAAATCTCTTGCATTCCTATACACTAATGATGAAAAATCTGAACGAGAACTTAAGGAAACACTCTCATTTACCATTGCAACAAAAAGAATAAAATACCTAGGAATAAACCTACCTAAGCAGGCAAAAGACCTGTATGCAGAAAACTATAAGACACTGATGAAAGATATTAAAGATGACACAAACAGATGGAGAGATATATCATGTTCTTGGATTGGACGAATCAACATTATGAAAACGACTCTACTACCCAAAGCAACCTACAGATTCAATGCAGTCCCTATCAAACTACCACTGGCATTTTTCACAGAACTACAACAAAAAAATCTCACAATTTGTATGGAAACACAAAAGACCCCAAATAGCCAAAGCAATCTTGAGAAAGAAAAACAGAGCTGGAGGAATCAGGCTCCCTGACTTCAGACTATACTACAAAGCTACAGTAATCAGGACAGTATGGTACTGGCACAAAAACAGAAATATAGATCAATGGAACAGGATAGAATGTGCAGACATAAACCCACGCACCTATGGTCACCTTATCTTTGATAAAGGAGGCAAGAATACACAGTGGAGAAAAGACAGACTGTTTAATAAGTGGTGCTGGGAAAATTGGACAGCTACATGTAAAAGAATGACATTAGAACACTCCCTAACACCATACACAAAAATAAACTCAAAATGGATTAAAGACCTAAATGTAAGGCCAGACACTATCAAACTCTTTGAGGAAAACATAGGCAGAACACTCTATGACATAAATCACAGCAAGATCCTTTTCGACCCACCTCCTAGAGAAATGGAAATGAAAACAAAAATAAACAAATGGGACCTAATGAAACTTCAAAGCTTTTGCACAGCAAAGGAAACCATAAACAAGACAAAAAGACAACCCTCAGAATGGGAGAAAATATTTGCAAATGAAGCAACTGACAGAGGATTAATCTCTGAAATTTACAAGCAGCTCATGCAGCTGAATATCAAAAAGACAAACAACCCAATCCAAAAATGGGCAGAAGACCTAAATAGACTTCTCCAAAGAAGATATACAGGTTGCCAACAAACACATGAAAGAATGTTCAACATCTCTAATCATTAGAGAAATGCAAATCAAAACCACAATGAGGTATCACCTCACACCAGTCAGAATGGCCATCAACAAAAAATCTACAAACGATAAATGCTGGAGAGCGTGTGGAGAAAAGTGAACCCTCTTGCCCTGTTGCTGGGAATGTAAATTGATACATCCACTATGTAGAACAGTATGGAGGTTCCTTAAAAAACCAAAAATACAACTACCATACGACCCAGCAATCCCACTACTGGGCATATATCCAGAGAAAACCATAATTCAAAAAGAGTCATGTACCACAATGTACATTGCAGCTCTATTTACAATAGCCAGGACATGGGAGCAACCTAAGTGTCCTTCGACAGATGAATGGATAAAGAAGATGTGGCACATATATACAATGGACTATTACTCAGCCATAAAAAGAAACGAAATTGAGTTATTTGTAGTGAGGTGGATGGACCTAAAGACTGTCCTACAGAGTAAAGTAAGTCAGAAAGAGAAAAACAAACACCGTATGCTAACACATATACAGAATTTAAAAAAATTGCTTCTGAACAACCTAGGGGCAGGACAGGAATAAAGACACAGACATAGAGAATGGACTTGAGGACATGAGGAGGGGGATGGGTAAGCTGGGAAGAAGTGAGAGAGTGGCAGGGACATATATACACTACCAAATGTAAAATAGATAGCTAGTGGGAAGCGGCCACATAGCACAGGGAGATCAGCTCCATGCTTTGTGTCCACCTAGAGGGGTGGGATAGGGAGGGTGGGAGGGAGATGCAGGAGGGAGGAGATATGGGGATATATGTATATGTACAGCTGATTCACTTTGTTATAAACCAGAAACTAGCACACCATTTTAAAGCAATTATACTGCAATAAAGATGTTAAAAAAATTTTTTTATTGGTGTATACATGTACATGCTAAAAAACATCTATGGGAGGAGGGCAGTGTGTAACCTTCAGTTTTCAAGAGAAAAACATCACTTAGCTGTTAAAATAGCTGCTTCAGCTCCACGCCTTCTTTGTGGTGGGAACAGTAATGGATCAGGCAGCAAGGTTTGTTTATTTCAAATAAAATAGCAGATCTTATCACAATAATGCAATGGTCTGAGTTTCATTTATAAAGATGACACTATTGACCTACCAGAAGGAGCCATGTGCTATGAATTGTTTTTTTCCCTAATTGGGCTGAAGTATCCACAGTCACCTTTTTATACTTCCATATGGTCAAGAGCCAGCAAGATGGACGACTAGGGCCACAGAGGCTATAAAAAATTAGATTTGGTTAGACCTCACAGCTGATAATTGCCACCCTATGCTACTCTCATAAAAATTACTAACATTGCTGAGTTTCAACAATGTGCCAGGCAGTATGCTATGCACTTTCCAAGCACTGATCCCTTTAATCCTCACACAACTCTAAGAGGTCAGTTCTATCACTATCCACATTTTATTGAGGCACAATAGGGGGATTAGTGACTTGCCCAAGGTCACACACCTAATAGATGACAGAGCTGGGATTTGAATTAAAATATCTTAAGTCAGGTTCACCAGAGCAGAGCCTGAGATGAGATTCAGGTGCAGGTTATTTATTAAGCAGATAGTACCAGGAGAAAACAGTAAAAGAGTGGAGGAAGCAGTATGTATCAGTTTTGTATTGCTACATTAAAAAGTACCTCAAAAGTTGGCTTAAAATAACAACAAGCATTTTTATCCCACACATGTTCTGAGGGGCAGGAATTCAGGAGTGGCTTAGATGGGTGGTTTTATCTCAGGGTCTCTCATGAAGTTGTAGTTGTAGCAGAGCAAAATATGCTACCCCAAAATATTTCTTTGGCATGTGGATTATTTCAAGCTGAAAAAAAACCAAGGTCCAAAAGACCCAGGAAGAAAATTTGACCTTGCCCCTAATTGCCAAAAAAAAAAATTTAGATAGAGGGTCTGTTCCCAGAACAGAGTTATCACCAGAGATACTGTAAAGCACAGGGGATGGTGTGGTGGGGGAGAGATCAGCGTCCACTCTGTGTCCCATTGTCTCTGCATGGCCCAGCAAACATTCGTTTATCAAACATTTACTTTTCCGTCTTCATGTGAATTGCCTTCCTCATATTTGAAATCCCAGACCACTACTCTCAACATCCTCTTTGGTCTTTAGCTGAATTGATATTTTAGGTGAGAGTTTCAGCCATTTGGGGGAGTTACTTATTTTTCCTGGGTCTCTCCCTGTATAAACATGTTACTAAATTTTTGTGTGAGACTGTGCACAAGTTTTTGTGTGGATGTATGCTTTCTTTTCTCTTGGGTTTAGAGCTGGGAGTGGAAGAGCTGGGTCATAGGGTGACTCTATGTCTAGCATTTTGAGGAACCGCCAAACTGTTTTCCAGAGAAATTGCGCCATTTTACAAGCCCACCAGCAACGTATAAGGGTTCCGTTTTCTCCACGTCCTCACCAGCACTTGTTAATTTTTGTCTTTTTACGTTAGCCGTACTAATGGCAGTGGTGTCTCACTGTGGTTTTCATTTGCATTTTCTGATGACTAATGATATTAAGCATCTTTGAATATGCCAATGGAACATTTGTATATTTTTATATGGGTAAATGGATACAAGTCCTTTGCCCATTTTTTTTCTTTTTAAAATTTTTATTTTATATTGGAGTATAGTAGGCTTACAACGTTGTGTTAGTTTCAGTTGTACAGAAAAGTGATTTGGCTATACATATACATATATCTATTCTTTTCCAAATTCTTTTCCCATATAGGCTATTACAGAGTATTGAGTAGAGTTCCCTGTGCTATACGGTAGGTCCTTGTTGATTATCTGTTTTATATATGGTAGTGTACGATATATATGTTAATCCCAACCTCCTAGTTTATCTCTCTCCCCCGCTTTCCCCTTAGGTAACCATAAGTTTGTTTTCTAACTCTGTGAGTCTGTTTTTGTTTTGTAAATAAGTTCATTTGTATCATTTTTTTTTTAGATTCCACATATAAGTGATATCATCTGATATTTGTCTTTGACTTTCTTCACTTAGTATGATAATCTCTAGGTCCATACATGTTGCTTCAAATGGCATTATTTCGTTCTTTTATATGGCTGAGTAGTATTCCATTGTATATATGTACCACATCTTCTTTATCCATTCATCTGTCGATGGGCATTTAGGTTGCTTCCATGTCTTGGCTATTGTGAATAGTGCTGCTATGAACATCGGGGTGTGTGTATCTTTTCGAATTATGGTCCTTTGCCCATTTTTGACTGGGCTATTTGTCTTTTTATTGTTGAGTTGTAAAAGTTCTTTATATATTGTGGATACAAGCCTCTTATCAGATACATAATTTACAAATATTTTCCCCTATTATGTGGGTTGTCTTTTCACTTTCTCCATAGTGTCCTTTGAAGAACAAAAGTTAATTTTGATAAAGTCCAACTTATCTAAAAAAAAATTTTTGTGATTTTCTCCTGTTAATCTGTCCCATGTCAATTTAATTCTTAGACAAGCCAGAAAAAGCTCGAAGGGTAGAGAAAAATTTCTTCCTCCCCAACACCGTCAAGATGTCAGCCAGGGCTGCAGCCATCTCGAGGCTTGACTGGGGCTGAATGATCCACTTTCAGGATGACTCACCCATGTGAATAGCAAGTTTGTGCTGCCTATTGGTGAAAGGGCTCTGTTCTTTGCCACATGGGCCTTAGAGTTATTTGAGTGTCTGCCTCACATGACAAATGGCTTCCCTTGGAGAGGACAACACAAGAGAGAGCACAGTGGAAGCCACAATGACTTTTATGATCTAGCCTTGGAACTCACACACCATCACCTCTACAATATCCTATTGGTTACATAGGTCTACCTTATTCATTGTGGGACATGACAATGGCCATTTTGGAGGCTGGTTAAAGACAGGATGAGAAGGGGTAAGAGCTAAGCAAAGATAAGATTTCAGGCAAAGTCCCAGCCTCAGCCTGATCCTGCAGGGAACGTGGAAGGTGTTGATTACACCTCAAAGTTTGTCTCACCCCAGGAAAAGGGATCTGACCTTTTATAACCCAATACAGGAAGGTATTGAAATGGTATGTGAACTCCCACGTATTTCTGGCTATCTATGCAAAGAAAACAGCTCCAGTAATCTGAAAGATCACACTAGGAAGAAGGTCACAGACGTTAGCTGTTTAAAACACACAGAAGCTGGAGAATGGGCTCAGACAATCAGTAAATGGAACAGAAGGAATCTAGGTGGGGTTCTAACAGTGTCCTTCTATTTCAGGTATGTCCTACTCTAGAATTCTCATTCGTAATGCTTTCTATCTTGCAACATTTGGCTTTTGGCTTTGTCAAGATCCTCTGCTTTGCAACTGTGACCAAGAAATGTACACCTTTGTCAATTATACCTCAATTAAAAACAAGAATAGAGGCCCCCTAAATAAAGCATTTTTAGACCAGAAAAAAAAAAAAAGAAAAGAAATGCACACCTTTTACATACCTCTCTAGGGAGAATTTGACTTTCTAAAAGTCCCAGTTGATAGAAGGCTGATAGCCAACATTCTCTCCATCTTGGTTTCCTAGGATTTTTGGTTTTGGTTTTGTTTTAAAATATATATTATTTTACAGTCTGAGTTGAGCCTCAGTGAAATAGTTCACTAGACAAAAGTTGCTTTGGGCAAACTTTGTTCTTCCCTTCATCTCTCCTTTGGGCCCCTCATCCTGTCTTCTCACCAATTATTTATTCTCTGTCCCCTTCTAGCTCTGAGCCAACCTGCAACTAATCTAAACTATTACTTTCCAGGCTGAATAATATCCTAGAACATAACCCCCTTCAAGGCCATTTTCTTTCAAAGTAGGAAGTCTTGAAGATATATAGATAGATGCCGCAACTATTCTAGAAATTAGTTAGAATCTCATACCCGTGGGTGTTAAGAGAAATTCAGTACTAGCAAGTCCCAGCCTGAGCTCACCAAAATTGGTAATGAAATTAAGCGATGAAATGGCTGAAACTAAGAGGAATGATTTGAGGAACCTCAGCACTCTCACCCTCAAACTGCATAGAGTCAAATGTACAGGTCTCCAAAATCAGCCTTCTTCTTCTTTGCCTCTTTTTATACTTTTTTCCTTAGTGTTTGTGGGAAGGATATAAAAAGCAATCCTCTAATGACTTGGCTTTGTCACAGGAAATTTAGATTCATTAAAAGTGAGTCACTCATTCATCTACCCAGGTCAAAATTGACTTTTGAACTTTGGTATTTACTTTTCTTGTGCTTACTTCAGTAGTTCAGCTCTGGTTCTCTTTTATAATCCACAGTACCTCGTTATATTTGTTAAGCTGTTTTAATATAGTGTAGGGCATGCCTATAGCACTCTCACAATAATACTGCCAAGCTGTCTCCAGATTTACTCAGAAATCAATTGAATTCAAATTGAAATAGTAATTAATGCTAAAGTTCTTTCCTCTGTTTTCAGCAAGCTGGCGTCTGTTTCCATGGAAACAGGCTTCCCTGCAACCTGCAGTAAAAACGCCAGAGACTGCTTATCAATTTTGGTGAGCTCTGGCTGGGACTTGCTCGGACTGAAATTCTCTAATACCAACAGATAAGAGATTCCAACTGATTTCTAGAATGAAGGGTGTTTTTTCACAAAAAGAAACAAAATGTATAACCAAGGACTAGTTATCTGAGGCAAGAAGTATTAACTAAAGACAGCTCAGCCAAACATTTAGCTGCAGCATCTATTTATTGGTAATTGCCCAGTGCCTCCTTCCATAATTTTTTTTTTTTTTTTTGCAGTACGCGGGCCTCTCACCGTTGTGGCCTCTCCCGCTGTGGAGCAGAGGCTCCGGACGCACAGGCCCAGCGGCCATGGCTCATGGGTCCAGCCGCTCCGCGGCATGTGGGATCTTCCCAGACCGGGGCACGAACCCATGTCCCCTGCATCGGCAGGCGGACTCTCAACCACTGCGCCACCAGGGAAGCCCGCATTTACCTTTTGACCAAGCAACAATTCCACATCAGATAATCTACTCTAAAGTCACGCCTCACACCTCCATAAATACACACACACACACACACAAATATACAAACACACATATAATAAAGGTTGGAATCAACCCAAATGTCCTTCAATAGAGGCTGTATAAATAAACTATATTACAGCCACAAAATGGAGTGTTATACAACTTTGGAAAATAATGAGGAAGATCTCTATGAGATGAAGTGGAATAACTTCCAGGATATACTGTTAAGAGAAAAATGCAAGGCACATAACAGTATACATAGTAGGCTGCCATATGGATAAGAAAGGAAGGGAAATAAAAATACGTATACGAAAATGAGCACTGTAAAGGTAAATCAGGAAACTAAAAAAGGCAGATTTCTCTGACTACCTCTTTGCATATGTTTTGATGCAGGAACTGTGTAAATGTTCCACTGTATTCAAAAATAGAATTTAAAAAATCCTAAAATTACAAACAAGTGGGAAAAAGTGATCCCGTGTGTCAGAATGGTTAAAAAAGAAAAAAAGAAAGAAAATTATTTCAAGTGATTATAGAACATAGTACTCTGATTGTACATCTTTACTGGCATAATAGTAAGAGCAAAAAGAACTGCAAAGAAACGATGATAATCTTTCTTCACTTAATAGTAGTATTGGAATAGTGATTTTGAAATCTTAAGTTAATGTTATCAGAAACCATATTTTCCATGTAAGAGAAAAGAAAAACAAAGGTCAAGTCAAAGAAATTCAGTAAAACTTCTGTATTGTTAAATTTGGATTGAAAATTCCCATGTGGACTTGTGAAACTAGGCCACTAAAAGGGCCAAGAAGCGATCACACATCCAGTAGCAATGGGCACTTTTAGCTCTCACATCTCATTTTCCCTCTAAAATGAATCAGAGCTCATTGGAGAAATGGTTAATTTCAGGTCTGGGGCAGGGAAAATTTAAAGTTAGTCTGGTTCATCACATGGCAAAAGTAAGGAAGTGCTCAAAACTAATGGAAGTATGCCAAAAAGATACAAAGTAAGCAGGTTTTAAAAAGTTCTCATTGCTCTGGAATATTACTCAGCTGTACAAAGGATGAAATCATTCCATTTGCAGCAGCATGGATGGACCTAGAGATTATTATACTAAGGGAAGCAAGTCAGAGAAAGACAAATATTATATGATATCACTTATATGTGGAATCTAAGAAATAATACAAATGAACGTACTTACAAAACAGAAACAGACTCACAGACATAGAAAACAAATTTATGGTTACCAAAGGGAATAGGGAGGGGAGGCATAAATTAGGAGTATGGGATTAACAAATACACACTACATACTACTATATGTAAAACAGATAAGTAACAAGAATTTACTGTGTAACACACAGAACAATATTCAATAGCTTGTAATAACCTATAATGGAAAATAATCTGAAAAAATAATATATGTATACGACTGAATCACTTTGCTGTACACCTGAAACTAACATAATATTATAAATCAACTATACTTCAATTTTTAAGTTACCATTGGTCAATTTTGGGAGGTTTTAAGCATCAAAAATCTTAACCTTAAGTGATGGTGTCCTACTGATACCCTCTAGTCAGTGGACTTCTGCCTGTCAGCACCTGTATTTCTTTGCCTGAGGTCTTTTTCTGGATGTTGAAGCCCTTTTGGCTGATAATACCAGGGAATTATTGCTCCCTACCAGCAGTATTCAAAAAATGACCGAAAGAAGTTGGTGGATAAATACCCCTCAAATGAGATAACTCTAAGACACATGTACTACACTAGCTCTCTGAGTTCTGCAGCAGGATTAATTAATTAATTGCAGTGGTTAATTGCAGTGGTAAACAGCTAAGTAAAACTCCCTGACTATCCTCCTTCTCTTCCCTGTCTCATTTCCCTATTCCCCTACCAGTGGTTTTGGAATCACCTCATATAACTACCTGTACTTGAGTCCTGTCTCAGGGTCTGTTTCTGGGAAAACACACACTTAGCTTACTATAATTCTCAAAATAAGAAAAAGGGGGGAAAATGAACTCACTTGCCATCACCAGAGATGATTTACTCTGAAAATTGCTAATTAAAGGGAAAGAATGAAGTAATCACCCTCGATGAAGAACTGAAATTCATTCCCAGTTGATCAGTGAATATTCTTCTTTGCAGCAGAATGGCAACTAATAAATGCAGAGTAATTGACAGGTTTAGAAAATTATCATTCTATAACCACAAATGATATCATTGATCCAGGCATCAATGTACATTAAAACCATTATGTAAGAGGGTGATGGGAAAGAGAAAAACTTTCAGTTTTCAGGAGACATATTAATAAAGGTAGATGTTAAGTGAAAACATGAGGAAAAATTCTGAGAAATCCAGATTATGAGATATGCCACTAGTCAACTGTCCTGATCACTTTAAAAAGTCAATATCATAAGAATAAGTTGTAGGGATGACTATTCTAGGATAAGCGTTTAAGGAAACCAAACCAAATGTAATGAGTGAAACTTGATTAGATACTGTGTAGAAAAAAAATGTTATAAAAAGGACATTCGGGGGAAATTGCCATTTTTATATGGACAGAGTATTACATAAGGTAAGGGAACCATTAATTTTCCTAGTTGCAATAATGATGTGGAGGTTATATAGGACTTGACCTTATTCTTAGGAAACGTATGTGGAAGCATTTAGGGATGAATTGTCATGATGATGCTTGCAACTTAACTTATGTTTAAATGTTGTGTGTGCGTGTGTGTGTGTGTGTGTGTGTGTGTGTGTCTGTTTAGAGATAGAGGTGACAATGGAAGAAATGAGAGCAAGAGAATAATATGATAAAACATTAACAGCTGTTGGAACTCAGTATCAAATATATGGGAGTTCTTTGTACTATTCTTTCAACTTTCTATGTATCTGAAAATGATCATCATAAAATTGAAGAAATATACATCTGAGGTAAATATGGCAAAATATCAATATTTTTAAAACAGATGGTGGAGACATCCTTGTTTATTATGTTACTTTCTATGTTTCTCTTTATGGTTGACATGTTTCATAATATAAGTTAATAAATAAATAAACAAAACAAAGCACTAAAGAAATAAGTAGGAGTTGATGAGTTGAAGAAAGGGAAGACTGTATTTCAAGCTGAAGGAACAAAATGTGCAAAGCCTATGCCATACAGGAGCATGTTTTCCTGATTACTGGGGAAGGGTCTGGAGGAATGCACTATGAAGCTAGATGGGCTGGCAGGAAGATCATGCAGGGCCTTGAGGACAGGCAAAAGGGCACAGAATTTAAGATGAAGGGAATGAAGAACTACAAAAAGCCTTTAAGCTAAGGAGAAACATAAATCGGAGAGGCATAGACAAGAGTAAGGAGAAGTCATGAATCTGTGGTAACAGTCAAGGTGAGAGGTGACTCAGGCCTAATCCCTGCCTGGACCAATGGGAATGGAGGTTTTGAAGAAGGAGAAATTTATTTTCAAGAATTGCCCATCCAAAGCACTATTGCTCATAATACTTTCCAATTAGAGGAACATAGAGACACTGGATCAACCCTAATGAGAAACCTCATTAGGAAGTGAATGCTTTCTAAATTCACTAAGATGAGCACCCAACTTTACAACAAATGAATATTTGTAGAACCTCTGTGGGAAGATACTTTATCTTATCAAAAGAAGAATTTGAGCCAAGAGGGGAAACTTTCAGTTGTGGTGGTTTATTTATTGAAATTTCTCTTTTCCAAAACCAGGCACATTCTAATAAATGTTATCAAAATGGAAGGAATTCTTATAAAACTCCACCATGATTACATTCTCTCAGATTTTAGTCACTTTCTGTCATTTGATAAATACACATCTGTCCCTTGGCTTATCATTTTAGCACTACTTTAGCCAGAAAAAGAAAAAGAGGAAAGAAGAGATGGATAAAGAGCTGCTTCTAACCTGTGTGAGATCTTTGTGTGAATTAGAAGGTTCTCCTTCCTCGATAATTTCTTAATAGATAACTACATTGTATCAATAGCAGGTAGACGCTAAATGGCCCCATGGTCCCCACCTCCAGGAGTTCACACCTTTGTATAGTTCCCTCTGCTTGAGTGTGGGCAGGGCCTATGACTTGCTTTTAACCAATAGAATATGGCAAAGGTGATGGAATATCACTCCTGTAATTACATTACATTACATGACTCCATCTTGCTAGCAAACTTGCTATCTTTCTGCCTTGTTGGCTTTGGAGAAGCAAGCTGCCATGTGGTGAGAGGGCCTTTGGAGAGGGACACATGGCAAGGAACTATGAGAAGCCTCTAGAAGCCGAGAGTGGCCTCCAGCCAATAACCAGTGCAAAGCTGGAGCCCTCGGTCTTACAGCCACGAAATGAATCCTGCCAATGACCCCCAGAGCCTGGTAGCAGATCCATTGCCACTAGAGCCTCCAGATGAGAACACAGCTCTGGCCAACACGTGGATTGCAGCCCAGTAGAGGACCCAGCTAAACCATGCCCAGAGTCCTGACCCACAGAAACTGTGAGACAACAAATGTGTGTTTTTGTAAGCCACTAAATTTGTGGCAATTTATCATGCAGCAATAGACAACTAATACATACAGTCTCAGCAATGACACACAGCGACGAGTTGTTGACCCACTTTAGGTGATTGTATCTGTCTCGAAACTCCCTCTGCCTCCCTCTGCTAAGAATACATGTGTTGGCATATAGGCCCACCAGGATAATCCAAAATAAACTCCGCATCTCAAGATCCTTAATCACATCTTTTGCCTTATAATTAATAATCACAGATTCTTGGCATTAGGGAGTACATATACCATGGGGGGGTTCACTTTTCAGGCTACCACAGTGACCCTAGAAGTGGCCTATGTGTAAAGGACAGGGAGGACAGGAGAGCAGGACAAGAAAGCAGTGGAACACTATCTTTAGGGCTAAAGCACCCAGTGATGTTGTAAGTGAAACGGCTTTGTAAGTTGTTGGCTAGAACACATGCATCTCACTAAAAATTGGACAAGGCCTGTTCAAACTCATCCCACGTGAGTCTGAAGATCTTTTCAGAGCCTGAAAGCAGCAGCTGCTTGTGCCCAGGCATACCCCCGCCCTCCATCACTGCACACTTCCACCCTCCTCAGCACGTAAGCCACACACGCTCCATCCCCAGGTGAGGTGACTGAGACAGGTGCAGAGTAAAGGGGACTGCTTACTGAGGGCATCCAGACACTCAAAGTACAGTCAGGGGCAGGCATTGACCGTGTTCTCCAGGACTCAGCCAAGAGGCCTGAAGTGTCTACACTCCTCTTCAGTGCTCTCGTATAAGTTAATTCTGTAGATGTCCACAGTGTGAATGGTACCCCCATAGATATGGGAACCTTGTACAGTGCACAGTCTGAACGACTTTACACAGAGACTGGGGGCAGGAGGGTGTCACGAGGAGCAGTGCTCATTCTAGAATCCCGAAATCACATTGCTAAACCAAATCTCCAGAAGACTCGGTTCAGTTGGCTGCCTCAAAGGACATAAACATCTAAAAATAATAACCTCGATACGTGAATACCTACCCTATTTTAAAGCATTCCATAATTGCTAGTAATGCGCAGCATATGGCTACGCTCACATCTTTTCAGTGTTGCTGAGCTTTCGTTGCCTACTGAGGAGCAGTGAGCTTCAGTACACTTTATGTGTTTGTGAGAAGTAAAATGAATTCAAATATCCGCACTTCAGTCTATGGAGGACCCCTAGATATCACTATCTAACTGGCGATGTGAGTCAATCACCCACTTTGGCTAAGGTTCAAAAGGGCTCCGTGGTTTTTGACGTTGCATATATACAGCTTGATAACAGCCAAGTCAGTAGAAAGAACTTGTCATGGTTAGTTGTGATCACTTAAGTCAGATTAAAAAGAAGACGACACTAATGCCATCTATGGAAATATCCTAAATTCACTTAGGGACCTATAAACCCATTCCCAAATACAGTCATGCTGACTTTGACAAATCATAATTTGTTTTATTCTTTTCATGTACACACTGACTACCTTGATGACCCTTTACTTCCTATTAACCTCCTAGTAGATATCTAAGAATAGCAGGTAAATCTTCCTGTCTTTTGGAAGAGATCATTTTAATATAATCAAAGCTGCACTGACGTCTGTGTGGATTACATCCATTGCTTCCTTTATATCTGCATGGCCTGTCAATCTATCAAGCAAAGACCATCATTGATTCTAGCATGATTATCCCTGCTGCTTGAACTCATCTGATAATTGCAAATTTTAAAATAGATAGTTTTATTATCATCCCAATTGTTGAAGCTAAGCTTACTCATCCATTAGAATCAGACTTAGCCACTTTCATATGTGCGCACTAGCCGGATGCATATCATTTTCTTTAAGAGCGGATGAGTCACAAGACTGATCAGTCAGTCTCCAGGCCCCCAAACATATGTCGGTACCCTGGTGATTTCATTCTAACTAAAAAAATAGCCCCAGAGAAAATGTTTTCCAAAATAGTATTCTTTCAGTACTCCACCTCGTTCTCAAACATAGTAAAATCAAAATAAGTTATTCCAGCAATATTGGCCTGGATAGGGCACAAGCATGGGTTTTCACCAGGCCTCAGAAAACCCCATCTGACTAGAGAGAGGCTGATCCCAAATGTCTTCTCCCCTCAGAAGTCAATTCAAATTGCTATTAATCATATTTTTATATTTTTCCCAGATGATCTATTTTACTTGCATAGAGCTAACTTCAGGAGACTTAAAAGATGATAGAACCATATACCAAAATGAGAACAAAATAGTCTTAGCCACACCCTTTTCAAAATAAAGCGGAGCCAAGCAAACTTGTAGAGTTCAGTTATTTTTATTTTCCTCTATGTTAGTTCCGAGTTTCTTTCTCACCTTATTGCACTGTCAAAGACCTCCAGTACAATGATGATGGCAGGCAACCTTGTCCTGTTCTCAATCACAAAGTAAAAGCTTTCAGCATTTCATGATTAAGAATAGTACTTGTGGTAGCTTTCTTCTGTCGATAACTTTATCAGTTTTAAAAAGTTCTCTTTTGGGGCTTCCCTGGTGGCGCAGTGGTTGAGAGTCCACCTGCCGATGCAGGGGACGCGGGTTCGTGCCCCGGTCTGGGAAGATCCCATATGCTGCGGAGTGGCTGGGCCCGTGAGCCATGGCCGCTGAGCCTGCGCATCCGGAGCCTTGCTCTGCACTGGGAGAGGCCACAACAGTGAGAGGCCCACGTACCGAAAAAAAAAAAGTTCTCTTTTATTGCAAGTTTGCTTATTGGAGTATTTACCTCCATAGATGGATATAGAATGTTATCAAATTTTTTTCAGCATCCATGGAGATGATAATATGACTTTTGTCCTTAATCCTGTTATTGTGGTGAATTACACAGATTAATTTTCTAGTATTAAACCAACCTTGCCTTTCTGGAATAAACTCAACTTGATTCAGACGTATTATATTTTTTATATATTGATAAATTTGAATGACTATTAGATTGTTTGGATATTACATACATGTTCTCAAGGGACATTTTCCTGAAGTATTATTTCTTATGATATCCTTTTTAGGTTTTTATTATCTTAGTTATGCTGGTCTCATAAAATGACTTGGAACATGTTCCATTTTTTTTCCTATATTTTAGATGAGGTTTTGCCAGATTGGCATTCTATTTTCCTTAAATGTTTGGTAAATAGAATTTACTAGTGAAGTCATTTGGGAATTTCCTTTGTAGAAAATCTTCTAAATTCCATTTTTTTAAATGTTGTATTAATCAGGCTCTCTTTTCTTGTGCAGGCTTATAAAGTATCTTTCTATAAATGTGTCTGGTTAATATAAATTTTAAAAATTTATTTGCATAAAGTTGTATATAATAGCTTCTATTTTTATATCTGTAGAATGTGCAGTGATATTTTGTGATTTTTTTATCTATTTTATTTGATTCAAAGTACCAATTTTATCCTTGCTGATTCTCTTGTACTTTTTTTCCATTTGATTAATTTTTGTGTTTTATTATTTTCTTCTTTCTACTTCCTCTGAGTTTAATTTGCCTTCCTTTTCCTAATTTCTTGAAATGAATGCTTAGCTCATTCATTTTCAGCCTTCCTCATATGATACATGGGTTAAAATCTCCAGCTTCCAGCTGAAGGCCAGCAAGAACTGAGGCTCTTGAATGCTGCCAACAACCATATGAGCATGGAAATAGATTCTTCCCCAGCAGAGCCTCAAATGAGAACCCCATTCTGGCCAACACCTTCACTGCAGCCTTGCAAAGGACCCAGCTAACCCATGTCCAGTCTCCTGATCCACATAAACTATGAGCTAATAAATACCTGTTATTTTAAGCCACTAAGTTTGTGGTAATATGGTTATGCAGCAGTAGATAACTAAAATAATGTGTTTGTGTCACCTTTATTACTGAAGGAAATGATTGCTGAGTATAGAATTCTAGGATGGTGGTTGTTTTCTTTCAACATTTTAAAGATGCCATCCCAAGGTATTTGGGCTTGTCTCCTTATGCAGCTGGTTAATTTTCGTTTGCCAGATATCACATTTATAAAATATTTATAGAAATAATATGAGGCATAGAATCATGTTAGCCTCCTCCAGAGTAGGTTTTCATTTGCTTCTGCCATGGTCTGGGGACTTAGGTAACCCAAGATCACTTGAATCCACTCAGGGATTGAAACAAGTTGAGCTGCAGTATCTGTGAGGGTGCACCCTCACTCCTAGGATATAGCCTGTCTATGGTGCCAAGGCCACAGAGTCCTGAATGCCATACCTTGTATCTCTATCCTTATAAAGCTATCAAAAGTGGCATTCAAGGCTGCTAAAATTCAAGCGTTTTAGGCTCTCAGTCACCTGGTAAGGAATTGGCAAATGCCCCAGGTGAAAAGTGACCCCCAACTCTGGTTCACTCCCTAGGTAACCATCTTCTTTCCTATTGCCCCTGGTCCAGTAATTCTTCACTCTATTTTTAGCTATCTGAACTGGCACTTTGCAGAATGTTTTAAATATAATATAATATTATCATGTATTAATATGTATAACATATTAATATATGCTATAATATAATTATATACCATTATATATTATTATGTATTAATAATAATATATTATATTCAATATAATACATAATATTATATAGTGTACTCATTATTATGTATCTATATCTATATCTCCCAGCTTCTTTTTTTTAGCTGTCTTCAGCAGGAGGGTCCACCCTTACCAGCAGAGGAAGTTCTATATCCAGGATCAGCAAAATCAGTTCATCTGTACCCTCTTAACCCAGGTTCTCTGCTCTTCCCACTTAACCTGCGTCACTACCCTGATGGTGTCCCTTCTACTCCATTCTCATTCTGCTTCCAATCTGCCAGAGCCTGTGTAAGATACAGGAATGCTGAGCACATCATCCACAGTGCAGTTCATGCATTTATTTACACTGAAGACTATCTCAATTCCAAACTCCAAAGAAGAAAACCTTAGTTTTCTCTTCACTGGCTCCACATCCAGATTTTATCAATTATCCAATTTAGCTAACACTCAGGGACAGAACTTAGGCAGAACTAATCTAGTTCTATTTTTATTTTTTCTGTGAAATGGCAGGCATATATCCAGCTCTCTGACAAGTGAGGAACTGGATGTAAAAATGTCTTTAAAACTGCAATGCTCTATACAGAAATGAGGTTGCATATGCAATTCTAGGCCTTTTACATTGACTACTTTTGTTCCTCTGTCTCTATCTGTACTCCAACAGTAGTATGTAGCCTCTAGTCTTTCCCTCTCTCAATGGAAACTTTTTTAAAGCACCTTACCCCAGCAAATAATTTAACACATTTATTCCTCCACCTTTTACCTCCCTGAGTCTTCTTACTTCTTTAAATTTAAAAAAGTGGTACTTTTAATATTATAATCATCATCTTCTCAGGATTATTTTAGCTATGTTGAAGCATAGAAAAAGTAGACCAAGCTCCAGGTAGGGAATTCATCTATCTACCAGCTAAATTCAAAGAAGTATAATTTAATAAATTTGCTATTCATTATCAAGGCAGATTCATATATAGTTCATACCATAAGCAAAAGAAGTTTTAAAGTCTCTCAAGTGTGATTTTTGAATATTTTTAACATGTTATTTCTTTCTTCATGGATATCCCTCAAGGTCAATAGGTATTGATCTAATTCATTTTTAATAGCTGCACAGTATGAATATATTACAATTTATTCGATAATTTTCCTATTGATATATATTTGGATTGTTTACAGGCTTTTTTTGTCCCCACAAACAATGATGCAACAAATATTAAATGTAAGACCACTTGTTCAAAGAGAATCAATTCTCAAGTAGTATAGGAGTGTTCTTCAGTCAAAAGTATCAAGTAGATGCCCACTTCCGGTAGACCTTCAAACACACTCAACACAAGTTTGAGTAAACTATTTAGTCCTATATCCCTCTGGTCACAGGCAAAGTCATGCCAACAAACACACACATTATATAACCTTGTTACCCTTGCCTCTCAGAGATGCCCAACTTTAAAACATCATCGGGCTTCCCTGGTGGCGCAGTGGTTCAGGGTCCGCCTGCCGACGCGGGGGACGCGGGTTCGTGCCCCGGTCTGGGAGGATCCCGAGTGCCGCGGAGCGGCTGGGCCCGTGAGCCATGGCCGCTGAGCCTGCGCGTCTGGAGCCTGTGCTTCGCGGCGGGAGAGCCCACAGCAGTGAGAGGCCCGCGTACCGCAAAAATAAATAAATAAATAAAAAACAACATCATCAACAACAACAAAACCCCACATCATTTTAAATCAAAAACTCTAAAATGACTGTGCGAGATGCATTCCACAGCATGAACACTAACCTTTGTTTTCGCCCTCATCTCATTTTCAACTAGGGTAGAAATTTTAGAAGGGGTCATAACAACTGTGTCTATGGCCTCTGCCTGCACAGGCCAGGTTTCATTTATCCAGGCCTGCTGCTGACTTCCTAGCACTGTCAATTCCCTGTTGATGTGATGATTTCAATTGGTTTCGCATATCTAACACCTGTTGTCTTTTCTTAAGCAGTGAGTCAATTCAGCCACAAGCCAGTTATTGCTTGGCCCTGAATATCCCGTCTGGTGTTTTCCATCCTTTTTCTTCCCACCCCGGCCCTCAACTTCAGTGCCTCTCCCTCATCACAGTACTGTTCTGATCGGAAGGGTTGTAATTTTTTTTCTTTCCAAAGAGTTGGTTCCATGACCCATGCCATTACTGAATGCCAATTAGCTTCTGTTTTTCACCACCATTAAATTGTTACTATTGAATAAACACTGAGCTATTGAGACAATAGCAGCAGTATTACCAGACCTAACACGCTGCCTTTGATCTGGGTCCTCAAGTTGCGTAATAAGCCAGCATTTCAGCATCCACATCACCAAAAGAGTCCAGAATGCACCTCTGTGACATAAAAATTATTTTGAGCAGAAGGCATTTGAGTTCCTGAAATTCCTTCTCTGCCTAAAAGCAGAGCCTCCTAAAAGAACTCAGTTGTCGTAAATTCCCTCCTCAGGAGCAACCAGGGAAGATTGACTCATTACTGGAGATAAAGAGTCTCTACACCGCACCTAAACAGACATTGTCACAAAACTATCGTATCTCCCTCTCCTAAGGGGCAATCTATCTCTCCACAAAGTCATTTGTTTTCCCATAATGCTCTTCATCCTCTCCCCCTTCCCCTATTAAGATGGTATATAAGCCCCAAATGCTAAACATCCCTTTGAGTTACATTTCTTTGTGAGCTCCCCAACGTACATGATTGAAATCTGCCTTTTCTTTAGCTGATCTGTCTCTTGTCAGTTTAATTTGCAATCCCCAAACACTCAATAGAGCAAGTAGAGGAAAAGTTCTTCCTCCCTGATGTTACTTATGAAGGGGAAGATAAAGGTGAAACATGGAAAAAACAATGGTTTCATAGCAGAGGAAATAAAAGCTAAAAGCAGATTTGCTATATCCCCTCAATCTACTTCTATTATTGTGTTCCTGACATCCTTCTAAAACAGAAAATTTAAATAAATCTGAGTAGTAATTAGACAGGAAGAGAAACCAGAATGAATTATCAAAACTTCATAACTAAAAGATGTCACTTAAAAACACTTTTTTTTTTCAGTTACACATGTAAAGGAGACTTATGGCCTAGTTTCTTTGAAGGAATCAGACGGGACAAATTCCCACCTGCCTTGCTCTCTTCCAGATGGAAACTGTTAAGTTGACTTTTTAATAAATTTATTTTTCGACAAATATCATATTTGTTTGATTAAATGCCTCAATTATCCTCCGGAAATACTCTTGCCAGTTTTTCTTTTCTTAGAAAATTCAATTCTATGCTTACAGAGGGTCTATTAAGAGGGCTTGACCCAGACTAGGAACTAACTAATATGAACAAGTTAATTCTCACTGGGAAAGAGCTTAACTTGGTCCCTTGTGGTGGCCATAGAGGTACACCATTTCGGCCTCCCTTTAAGAGACCCTGCTTGGGCGAGCATTGTTCATTGACAGCCCCCAGCTGCTGCACCTTTAGGACCCACTGCAGCATTCCTGCCAAGGCCACATGCTCCCCAGGCTGCCCCACCCAGTGACCGCAAGATGGGGGCACCAGAGCTGGGCCATTCTGCCGGACGTGGGACGTCTCTGATGGGCGGTCTTTGCTCTGGGGCTCCCCATTGGCCTGGTGCAGACTTCCTCAGAGCTGTGCTCCTCTGAGGCTCTTCCCACCCCATCCTCTGTTCTTACTTCTCCTTTCTTAGGGGTTAGACGTGCATCACAGTCTGAAGACTCTCCCTGCCTACTCCTCTTCCTTCCCCCTTTATCATTCACAGGTATTTCTCCCAATAAGTCTCCTTTGCATCTAATCTCATCTTCTAGGAGGACCTGAATGGACTCCGCCCACAATCAACACAAATCCTGAATTACAGTGGTTCATTTTTGGTTTGTTTTGTTTTGCTTTTTGCGGTACCCGGGCCTCTCACTGCTGTGGCCTCTCCCGTTGCAGAGCACAGGCTCCGGACGCGCAGGCTCAGCGGCCATGGCTCACTGGCCCAGCCGCTCCGTGGCATGTGGGATCCTCCCGGACCGGGGCACGAACCCGTGTCCCCTGCATCGGCAGGTGGACTCTCAACCACTGCACCACCAGGGAAGCCCCCAGTGGTTCATTTTTGCATAGTATCAGGTATAGCACAGGCCAAACATGTCTCACTAGATACTATAAAAAGACCACAGAGTCATAAAAGCTATCATTCATTCATCAATTTTCATGTGCCAGACACTACATTCAATTCTTTTTGTAAGTAATTTCAGTTAAGCCTCATAGCAACCATACAAGTAATATTATCACAGTTTTATAGTGATATGCCCAAGGGCACATTGCTACTTACGTTTCAAAAAACACTGGGATTTAAATCCAATTCTATCAAATTTCAAAACACATGTTCTTCTCTGTAGTATACTGCCTTCCAGCAGTAATAATAATAATTACTCTAAATGTTAGCTTGTATGAGGTACTGGACACTAGGCTAAGAATTTTACGAGCGTTACCTCATGGAATTCTCACAACAGCCTTGCAAAGTAGATATTATTATGATTTCCCATTTTACAGATCAGGAAACTGAAGCTTAACAAAGAAATAACATATCACAGAGTATTGATTCCTGGGACAAACTGAAAGAGTTGTTCCATTATAGTAAATCTTATGATGGATGTAAATCGAGAAGATTTTACTGAACTGTGATTTTGCGAATGGCAACGTCATTTAGATGTTTCCTCCCGGATTCTGGCCTTGTTACTTATATTCTAAACGTTCCAATGCCCTGTATGTTGAGCCCTCAACACTGTAGGTCAAGAGAACCTCTGACATTGTTTAGCCAATGTTACTTTCTAGCCCCAGGACACTTCATAAACACTAGGTTCATTCTGAAAAAACTTTCCCAGCATGCGAATCTGGTTTCCTAGAAAATACGCCTCTGAATTCGTTAACAAAGGATATGGTCTACGCAGAGTTGATTCTGGTTTTTGTGTAGTTTGGAAGCTATTCTATTATATTCTTTCCTGAGCTGCATATTAACTACAAAGAATGTACCACCATATAACAGTTAATCCATTTTATTCCCCTCAGAAACACGCTTGGATTTCTTTCTCTTCCCTCTGATGTGATCGCCACCCACACCCACCCATCAGTGAGATTAAAATTCTTTAACAAGAAAATAATAAAAGCTGAATAAATGCCCTCCAGCATGAAAAAACTGCAGCAGAGGCAGTGGGAAAAAAATTCTCTGAGTTCGGCTTTTGTGATTATGTTTAAGATGTGGAAGGAGGGCTGCTCTTGTTCCTCCAAGAGGCTTCTGGATGCTTTTTGTAAATCTAGCTCTCTGCCCTGCCCAGAGAGTGGCAGTGGGTGGGTAAATGTGGAAAGGGTGGAAAAAAGGAACAAAAGTATGGACACCAAGAGGGGAATGCGGGGGGGTGGTGCGGGTGGTGGTGGTGGGATGAATTGGGAGATTGGAATTGACATGTATACACTAATATGTATAAAATAGATAACTAATAAGAACGTGCTGTATAAAAAAATAAAATAAAATTCAAAAAGAATGAAAAATTTTTAAAAATCACTGCTTACATCAATCCCAAATTCATCATGCTGCAATTTAAGCTGATTTTCTCTTCTGCTGTCCTCACTGGCAATTGAGCAGGTTTCATCTCCTTTTCTATGTTTTTTAAAGACATTTTAAAATTTCTCCTTGATCTTTCCTTTGGTTGACTAAAAAGCTCAGACTCCCACCACGTTATTGTGTCTTATATATAACCTTTAAATCACCCTCTGGCTCCCGGTGACCTTTCTACAAGTTCTTCTTGCCTCTCCTTATGGCTGTCTATAGCTGGCTAACACACCACCACGAACATATGGCATTAAAACAGCAACAATTATTTATCAATATTTCTCATGGGTCTGGGGAGCTGACTGGGCTCAGCTAGCTGGTTTTCCCTTGGGGTTCTCCCACGTGGTTGTAGTCAGACAGCGACTGGGCCTGGAGTCATCATGAAAGCTTCCTTCCTTACCTGTCTGGAGAACAACACTGGCTGACAGCTAGGACCCCAGCTGGGGCTGTCAGCCACAAAACCCACGTGTGGCCTGTCCCTGTGGCCTGGGTTGGGTTCCAAGAGTGAGACTCCCGAGAGACACAGAGAGCCAGACCAAAGCTGTCTCTTCCTTTATGATACAGCCTTGGTAGTCATAGAGAATTGCTTTCACCACGTTTCATTTGCTAGAAGCAAATCACTCTGGCTGGCCCATGTTCAAGGGGAGGGGAATTTAGATTCCACCACTTAAAGGGAGGAGTAACAAGAAGTCGGCAGCCATGGGTTAAGACTGTAACATATCTCTTTAGTTGGGAAACCCAGTGTCCTTTCAGTGTGTAGGAAGCAAGTGGGGCTGGCCACAAGAGGCTAGAATTAGAACTCAGGGGGTCTGTCAGGGATTTTAGGGCTGTTTGTGGCCATTGCCAGAGAAAATGTAAAAAGCAGCCAGGGACAAGGTCCAGAGTGGGGAAGGTCAGCACAAGTTGCTGCAGCAAGATGGTGGCCCCAAAGAAAACCCAGATATGAGGATAGAGGCTGTTTTATGTGAGGGTGACCCATATATGCAGAGAGAACGAGGCCAGCAGAGCAGCTGTCAAAATGAAAGAGCACATAGAGAGCCACCCCTGATAGAGCGAGGCGAGTATTGTTTCCAGAGCTACAATTGTGGTACCACCCAGGTTCGGCTCAGGGCTCTTCCCAGGAACAGACCTGTGCTGAGTACACAGGAGGCTTGGTGTCACAGCACCTGCCTCTGATCACTACCCCTGCCTCACTGATGGGCACCGTTGCCCAACCAAGAGGAAGGGCAAAACCACCCAGAAAGGAATAAGGCTGCTCTTAGAAGGCTGAGTTCTGAGAAGCTGCCGCAGGCAGTGGCGGGGTAATTGAGCACAATACGCCCCTGCTTTTCCATAGGAACAAACTGGAGTTCTGCTGAGATCCTTCTATTTATTCATCTAAAGAGAGAACGAGGTCAGGAAGGAGGCAGAGGCAGTGAGTTCTAACTTGAGAAGCAAGGAGACTGACTGGAGCCAGGGATGCTCATGGCTGGAACCGCGACATCTGCAAGTCGACCTCCAAGAAGACACCTGTTAGATACACACGACTATATATAAAATAGATAACTAATGAGGACCTACTGTATAGCACGGGGAACTCTACTAAATATTCTGTAATAACCTATATGGGAAAAGAATCTGAAAAAGAAGAGATATATGTATATGTGTAACTGAATCACTTAGCTGTACACCTGAAACTAACACAACACTGTAAATCAACTATACTTCGATTAAAAAGAGAACAATAAAGCTCCAAAATATGCTAAGTGAAACCCCCCCAAAAAAGGAATGAAATACTGATACATGCTACAACATGTCTGAAGCTCCAAGTGTGCTAACTAAAGTAAAGCGCTCACAAAAGAAATAACGGAAACACCTGTTAGCTTAAGCCCTGGCACAGCGTGTGCTCATTGAATGCTTTTGCTAAATCATACAGAACGAGAGAAACCATCTTGACCCAGGCAATGCAGTGGCCAGCCCTGTGGCTTCTGTTGTGTGTAGTGAGAAGGGGCAAAGCAGGAGGATTTTAAAACACAAAATGTACCCTGCTCCTCTAAATTTCATGCTCACCCGAACGACAGAAATGACTCTTCACTGTGAGTTCACATCTAGATTGTAATCTCATGCCCAAAACTACACAGGCACGTGCACACACGCGCACACACACACACACAAACACACACAACCACTCTGCCAATTCCTTTCCCTTTAACAGCAGCTCCCTCTGTGAAGTGTACACAGCCCCTGGGAGAGCTGGTGCCATGGTTACCTCTATGTGTGAATGAGTTGTCACACTGATGGAACGTGGTGACACCGTCCCCTTATTTTTTTTTCCCTCATTGTTCATTCAGACAGTGTTAAGAACCCCAGGACAGGAAGGGCACCAGGCAGAATGAAGTTGGCAAAGACGCATAAGGTAGAGTCCTGTCCCCCAGGAGTGACAATTGAGCAACAGGACTTGACAGACAAATCATTCACACCACAACCTGCAAGTGCGGAGAACATTTAGCTTCTTTGATCGTGTCTACAGGTAATGTCATGCCCCCCTGTGAGTGAGCAGGAGAGCCAGTTAGTTAAGGGCTCAATCTGGTTCAAGTTGTAAGCCTATTCACCAGCGCCTCGACCTGCCATCCTCTCTGAGTTGGTGCGGCAGCCAGGGTCCCGGGAGTAGGACGCTATCCAGACAGGATCTTTTAAGCGTGAAAGGAGGATGCTGCAACCATTACACTGGGACAATTGGAATCAACTGGGACCATCTGGGGCGAACCAGGACAGAAAGTCATTCTACCTAGCAGCAAGCCACATGCAAAGGGGGTTTGTTTAATTAAAGGCTGTTGTCACAAATGAACTTATTTACAAACAGAAGCTGACGCACAGACATAGAGAACAGACTTGTGGCTGCCAAGGGGGAGGGGGCTGGGGAAGGGAAGGATTGGGAGTTTGGGATTAGCAGAAGCAAACTGTTATACATAGAATGGATAAACGATAAGGTCTTACTGTATAGCATGGGGAACTATATTCAATATCCTGTAATAAACCATAATGGGAAAGAATATGAAAAGAATGTGTATATATGTGTGTGTGTATATAACTGAATCACTTTGCTGTACACCAGAAACTAAGACAACATTGTAAATCAACTATACTTCAATTAAAAAAAAAAGACTACTGTCAAAGGTGTTGATAGGGTTAAAAGAAGCCAAGGAGACACTGGGAAGCACCAAGGTTCATAAAAGCAGGAGGGTGCTGCCCCCCTTAAGTCTAAAAGGGTAAAAAGAGGGAGGGGTTCTAGAGCCCGATGAGACTTCTAGACTCAGAAGAGGGCTGCCCTTGAGTAGGGGAATGCAGTCACTTCTAAGCTACTGCCAGATAGGGAGGGAGCAGAAGGAAAATACCCCACTCTCTCTTTCCACCCACACTCTGGCCTCCGGATGGTGCCTTCCACTGGTGAAGCGCCCAGAAGCCAGACAGCAAGGGAGCCCAGTTGACACAACCTGTGAAAGTCAGTCTCCTGAGGTCCAGAGCGAGATGGAAAAGGGTGGAAGTGGATCTTATGTTAGGAGGTGGGGGGGAGAATAAATAACACAAGGTTCAGTGGTGGAAAGAACTTATATATCCTCGTGATGACAGGAGAGGCATGAGGTCCTCGGGCAAGGTGATCTCTGCTTGCAAGGCAACAAGGAGAGCACCTCAGTTCCCCTTGAATGTCCTGCCTGCGTCATCCACTGAGGGTTGTGCATGGTACAACCCCAGGCTGCTAACCCTCTCAGCTTGTTTAGGGCTCAGTGGCGACCTGGCCTCACCTCAACCCTCACTGGTCACTGACTAATCCCTGGGTCTCTACCAAGTGCTCCATCCCACCTGCCGGCCCAGCCGTCCACCCTGAGACTCAGCTGAAGGGTCCCTCATCCTGCCACAGGGGGTCCTTATGAAAAGTCGATGGGTACTCAACTCTGAGTTTATGGCACGTGGCAATTGGGAGCTGGCACTGCCAGCAAGTTAAGCCCAGGGTCTTCCTCTGTCCAGCCATGCTGTGCCTGATTCATTCTTGGTGTCACCCTAACTTCTGTCTAAATCACCACCACCCCCATCTCCTCACTGAAGCCTAGAGAGATAAGAATCAGGAAGCCACACCTACTTGGTTTGTTTGTTCTCCTTTTTCTTTCTTTCTCACTTTGCTCTAGGAGGGAAAGGGGCTCAGCTGTCTCTTATTTTCCCTGGGTTGTATTCTTGCACTGAAGCACCAAGCCTCATCATTTTGCTGTATGGACTCGGCGTGTTTCTGTTCTACTCCAGGTCCTTGAGGCTGGATATGCTGAGGTGCAAGAGGGGAATGAGAGAGGGGTCTGCTTTCAAAATTGAGCAAATCCTTTCTGAAGATCATAGCTGAACTTACAAGGCTGTTTCCTGCCGCACAATCATATTTTGTGAACATCATCATGTTTTTGTGTATTTCTTCTTTAACACTTACCACTAGCGTGTGAGTACACACACACACACACACACACACACACACAACCTCAAAATAGGTCTAGGCAATTGAGCATCCTGGGCCAATTAGGATAAGATCACATGCTCAGGAAAGCAAAATAGAAAACGACATCAATATTTTAAAAATATTAATCCCCCTTAAAATTTTAATTTCCTTTTCCCAGCTGCATTCTGGAAGCCTGAGCTTTAAAGTGAAGGGCACTCATACCTGCGTGAACCTGGATTGGAACCCTGTCTCTGCCCCTCCTTAGCCACGTAACCTTGAGCAAGTCACTTCACCTCTCTGAGCTTCACTTTCCTTCTGTGTGAAATGAGCATGCTCACGCCTGCCCCTCAGTGTCGTGGCAAGGGATAAAGGAATTGGCAAAGAGCCTCGCCCATCATAGGTGTTTCAGTGACATTCATCTCTGGCCCTGAGAGCCAACCCTGAGTAAAAGCAGAAGTACAGGCTCCAGAGTTGTTTGAAAACACAGGGGCTAGAATTTCCCGACCTATGGTTCTTGATCTCACAGAACTGAGCCACGTGGGACAGGAACTAGAATTGATTGAGCATCTCCTATGGGAAAGGCACAGGAGTAGAGCTCTGTTAGCCCTTATAAATGATCTCATCTCCAATGAACAGGAGAAAATGAGGCTCAGAGAGATTAAGTAATTTGCCTGAGTCGTTTGCTTCTTGTTAGTAGATGCGGAAGTACTTTTTGTTAGAAATATATCATTCTTCAAACACGTCTGCACTTTAGAAGATACTACTGCATGCTCTGTCCAGGTCCTCTTGTCAGGGCTAGTGTTCCCATCCCCAGCTGCTGGGATGATCAGCTGCAGACACAGCTGCGACCCTTAGCTTGAAGTGCCCTTGGCTCCAGGAAGCAGCCTTGCCCAAGTTTATGTCTCCTCCAGGGAGGTCAGCCTCAGCGTCTGCTTTGGAGATTCAAAGATCTGGCCCCTCAACCTCAATTTGGGATGACTCTGGAAGGCCTTCCCGGCTCCAGCACTCCCTGTACGATCAGCTGAGGCCTCTGCAGCGACCACATGGAGGGGTCAGCTTCTGCCTCTGTCCAATCCTGCCCCCTTACTTCCTTATGGGTATATCTCCCTAGAGCACTCCCCAATAAACCTTTGCACACAGTGTGGTCTCAGTCAGTTTCCAGGGAACTCAGTCTAAGGTAGACTTAAACCTGAACGTTAGAGAAAACGAACAAACAAACAAGCACCAACTGGGCCTCAAAACCCAAATCTTATCTCAACTATGTTGATCAAATGTAAAATCTTTACATCTTAAAGCCTCTTAACATAATTATGTATATCTATGTACGAAACATACCTAAATTTCACTTTATGTAAAACATGAAAGAAGGAATTTCAAATCACACTAAACATAATAAATATAGAACTTGCTTTGTTAAAAACCTGCAGTATACATTCAAGTAAAGGCTAAACTTCCAATGCCAAATATATGTGAGATAAAATTAAACATTTATAATAATCAGTTTCCTAAAAGTGCTATTTTTAATACCTATAAGAGGAATCTCATTCTAGTGCTTTTTTTCCATCCAAACATCTATATATTCCTTTATTCACAGAGCCAGATGCTTCTGTTACTAATGATGGTGTGATTGGTCAGAATGGTCATCATCAAAAAATCTACAAACAATAAATGCTGATGAGGGTGTGGAGAAAAGGCAACCCTCTTGCACTGTTGGTGGGAATGTAAAGTGATACAGCCACTATGTAGAACAGTATGGAGGTTCCTTAAAAAACTAAAAATAGAACTACCCTACAACCCAGCAATCCCACTACTGGGCATATACCCTGAGAAAACCATAATTCAAAAAGAGACATGGACCACAATGTTCATTGCAGCTCTATTTACAATAGCCAGGACATGGAAGTAACCTAAGTGTCAATCGACAGATGAATGGATAAAGAAGGTGTGGCACAAATATGCAATGGAATCTTACTCAGCCATAAAAAGAAACGAAATTGAGTTATTTGTAGTGAGGTGGATGGACCTAGAGACTGTCATACAGAGTGAAGTCAGTCAGAAAGAGAAAAACAAATACTGTATGCTAACACATATATATGGAATCTAAAAAAATGGTTCTGAAGAACCTAGGGGCAGGACAGGAATAAAGACGCAGATGTAGAGAATGGACTTGAGGACACAGGGAGGGGGAAGGGTAAGCTGGGACGAAGTGAGAGAGTGGCATGGACATATATACACTACCAAATGTAAAATAGATAGCTAGTGGGAAGCAGCCGCATGGCACAGGGAGATCAGCTCGGTGCTTTATGACCACCTAGAGGGGTGGGATAGGGAGGGTGGGCGGGAGACGCAAGAGGGAGGAGATATGGGGATATATGTATATGTATATCTGATTCACTTTGTTATACAGCAGAAACTAACACAACATTGTAAAGCAATAAAGATGTTAAAAAAATGGTGGTGTGAAAAGCGGCTGGTGGAAGTGGAATGGAAGTGGGCACTTCTGGAGAGGAGGCAGGAATAACAGAGGAAAAAGGATGCTCGAATGCTCCTTATGCCAATGGTATGCTTAGGACTTTTGAAATTACTCAATGGCCTCCTGGATATGGCGGTCTCTGTCTGGTGTCCATATATAAAGGAGTTAATTCTAGGCAGGGTTCTCAGTCACAAGTTAAGAAAGAAATAAAAATAACAGTAACTCATGGCAATATCAGCAGTAACATTAAGAGCTAGCACATGTAGTGAATTTATGTTGCACGCATTGTTCAAAGTCCTTACCCCTATTAACTCATTTAACCTTTAAAATAACCCCAGGACATAGTCACTACTATTGGCACCATGGTGAGGAAACTGAGGCATAGAAAGGCCTAGTAATTTGTCCAATGTCATGCAGCTAATAAGTTGGTCTTTTACCCAGATTATTTGGCTCCATGGTTTTTGCTCATAACCAGTATGCCCTAAGGGGGAAAGACCACTACCCTCATATAGAAGGGGGAATCATCCCAGAAGCCATACCTTGTCTAGAAGCCACCAGTCCCAGAAACTATAGTGGTAACACAAAGACATCACCATCAATCCTCATTTCCCGAGTCCGTTGACAATTAACTACTTACCTACTGAGGGTATTCATTACACACCCTGGATTGTTTTAGCTAGAGATTTATTTATATTGGGTATAAAAATATTATTTTATATATAACCATGTCATTTTAAAGAAATGCCAGCCTAGGTAACTGAGGGGACACGGTAGTAAATGGTAACCTCATGCCACTGTTGAGAACATCACTTTGCACAAAATAAATGAAGGGCAAGTTTTCATTGTAGTTTGGGGACTCACCCATAATTGCTAATCATTTCCAGAAAGTCCGGCAATAACTCATAGATCATAGATCTTACATCCCAGTGGAGAGTGGTTGACCCATTTGTCACTTATATCAGTTAATTTGACCAAAGCTTTCTCCATTAACCTCTGCTGAGAAGCCCAGGATGAGTGCTACTCATCCAGCCTGTGATCACTTAATGGTATATTCTCCTTACTGCTGTTGTTCCTCTTACAATTTTGAAGTAAACATTGATTTGTCAAAGGTCTGGAGCTAATTTTACATGTACCAGAATACTTCAGTGGATAAAAGGTCTGAGATACTGTGAAATGTTAACTAAAGGTGTGTATCAGTTATCTCTTGCTGTGTAACAAACTGCTCCAAAGCCTAGTGGCTTAAAACAATAATCAATGATTTTGCTCATGAATCTGCATGTTGAGAAGCACTGGGGAGGGATAGAGCCTTTCTGCTTTATGCAGCATCAGCTTGGGAAGCTCAGTTGGAGGCTGGAGGATTCATTTTCAAAATGGCTCACTCATATGGCTGGTAACTTGGTGCTGGCTGTCAGTGAGAGCTCAGCAGGGGCTGGGGACAAGGGAGCTCAGTTTCTTCCCATGGTGGGCCTCTCCACAGGATGCCTGGGCTGTCTTATGGCGTGGTAGCTGGGTTTCAAGCATGAACATCCCAAGAAGCAGAAAGCAGAAGCTGTCAATTTCTTAGGCTGGGCCTGGAAACTGGCACAGTATCACTTCTACTATATTGTATTGAATAATCAGTCACAGAGCCCAGATTCAGGAGGAGGGAACATAGACCCCACCCCTCAGTGGGAAAACAGTCAGAGGATGTTTGGGTAATATTTTAAAATCACCACACAATGGTAGTCAAAGAATGTCAGGCATATAACATCTCTATTCCACATTGGTTTTTTGACATATGTGGAAAAGAGTTTAGAGAGGTTAAGTTATTCCCCAAGAACACACAGCAAGATAGTTACAGAGCCAAATCTAGAACAGAGGTCTCGATTCCTGGCTTTGTTCATCTCACTGAAAAACAGAACACTCTATTCAAATTGCCCTGACAAAGTCATCCATAGAAGTTCTGAAGATAACTCTTTAAAAATTACAGCTAGTGGCAAATGGCTAAATTCCTCAAGATACACATTTAGCACTATTTTATAGTATTGGCATGGTAATATATTGTAATAATATAATCATATAATGGCCATAAAAAGATAATGATACATTAATCAACTTTCATCAGACATTACAGTGGGGCAGAGGCTACAGCAATGAGCAAGAAATAGCCTTGCCCTCCCAGAGTGTATAGGCCAATGGGAGCTACAGACAGTTAAACAAGAAAGCACAATACAGTTTGATTGCGCTATGATGACGGAAGGCTATCTTGTTTTGAAAGCACATAGAAGGGGAGAAGCTAAACCTTTGTTTGTAGGACAAGAAATTCTTCCTAAATAATGGAATGTTGAAACCAAAAGCAGAAGGATAAGTAGGGATTATTCAGGACAGAGATGAGAATATTTCAGGCAGAAGGAATAACATGTATAAAGACAAATTAAGAATAAGACTTGGGGCTTCCCAGTGGCGCAGTGGTTGAGAATCCACCCGCCAATGCAGGGGACACGGGTTCGAGCCCTGGTCCAGGAAGATCCCACGTGCCGTGGAGCAACTAAGCCTGTGTGCCACAACTACTGAGTCTGTGCTCTAGGACCCGTGAGCCACAACTACTGGGTCTGCACACCTAGAGCCCATGCTCCGCAACAAGAGAAGCCACCACAATGAGAAGCCCGTGCACTGCAATGAAGAGTAGCCCCCGCTTGCTGCAACTAGAGAAAGCCCACGCCCAGCAACGAAGACCCAGTGCAGTCAAAACTTAATTAATTAATTAAAAAAAAAGAATAAGACTCTAGATTGTTTAAGAGATTGAATAGACTCAGGCTATCACAGTGTCTAGCACATGGTAGATTCTCAATGAATAGTAGTTGAAGTAAAGAAAATACAGGTGATTCCTTGAGTATCTCGAGTCACCAGGAAAGAATTCATCTTTCTTGGTTCTTTCTCAGACCCTACATAGGACTAGAGACTGTTGGTTAAGAAAAGAACAGGGAAGACATGGTTAATCCGCCCACATGGCAACCATACCATACCACATATTATCTCATGTTGTGTAACAAGGAGTCTGATCCTTTTGTGGTGATACCCAGCCTGCCAAGTCACAAAGGTATCACACTCTTAACTTTCCCAGCAAACTATATCCCTTGTTCTGAACTTGATGGTCATGTTACCTAAGCCTGGACTTTGGAAACAAGTGGATGAGAACCTTGATACCAGTCCCATTATTTGATATGTGTTAGAAATATGGACCCCTGACCAATAATAAGTAATTTCATTTAAAGCAAGAGAAAGAAGGAGTTCCCTGGTGGTCTAGTGGTTAGGATTCAGTGCTTTCACTGCAGTGGTCCGGGTTCAATCCCTGGTCGGGGAACTGAGATCCTACAAGTCACACAGCTCAGCCAAAAAAAAAAAAGCAAGAGAAAGAGATTAATCTCAGAAACTATTTAACTCCATTGTGCCCCATCAAACTCAGGTGCCATCTTTGTGATCACTGATAAAGTCACAAGGTTAGACTTCCTTTGGATACCACAGGATCACAAAAGATTACATAGTTCAGTAGAAACAGAGTGTTCCCCAAGACTTGGCTTCATCTTTGTGGATCACTCAGAAACATGGGACTGCAATTCTCTCATTCACTCTGCTTTAACAGGTGGAAAATTCTGCTACAAAAAGCCAGAAATGCACAAGCAGTGGAAACTACTGCAGTCAAGATACATATTAAACAAGTATGCAATGGGTCTAGGAGACTTGGTCACGAAAAAGGAGGTGCCCTGTTGAAGGCACAGGCTAAGATGGGATCAGAAGGAGAGAAGAGGCTTTGACAGAAACTCTTCTATAAATCGGCTTGGTGACCCAATAGTTTATCTTATTATCCATCTCCTTTTCCCTCCAGTTCACCTCCTCCTCTTGACTCTTTCGGCTACCTACAGTTGGTGGTCACTGGTAAAGAAATCTATATTTTTCTTTTTCAAGCATCTAGTACATTTTTGGTGCCTCTAATTGAATTTTTTCTTTTAAATCTTATAATAACACCATTTCCTAGATAATAGTTATCCCAACAACAATGTTATGGGTTTTAGCTGATATTTGGAGGTATTTTTTTATTTTTATAGTTTAGTTAGCAGTTTTTATGTTTTGACACATACATATCTGTACCACACAGAAAGACACAAGAGTAATGGGACATAAATCAGACACAGACCATGGAGTCTCAGGCCTGGCAGCTGAGTAGTTGATGGAGGGCCAGGTAAAAGGCAAGAGATGACTGGTGAGACAACCCATCAACCAAGCTGAGCAAGTGATGATGTGGAAATAAGATGCTAGATGGACCAACATGCCGGTGAGCATCCTTCATGGTTTTACTGAAACTTCTTTTCAATAGCTTTGATTAAATGGCTTCTTAGCACCTTCCAAAATTTGACACCGAGATTCTTTATGTTGAGCAAGCCATTATACAATGCTGGTCAATTAGATGCTATTCGGCCTTTTTTTTTTCTTGTTAAAATTTTAATTTTGAACTCCTTAAAACACACACACACAACATGAAGAATACTGTAGAAGACACCCAGTTACCAGTAGCCTTCCTCATCCCATAGTTCGCTTTGTGACATTTCCCTTACTTCTTATAGGAAAACTATGGTAAGACCCATAGCTTTTCTGCTCACTCTCAGATACACTGAAAAGTTCAATTCCCAAAACAACTTCACATCAGTAATTTCACTCTGGGATAATATTAAAAATGTCAAACTCCCTTCAAAGTCAGATCTTCTCCCTTCTCCCAGCTGAGCCCTTACCCAGGTGGAAAACTTGCATTGAGAGATACAGGTTTGCTTCTTCTCTAGTTTACCACCTTGAATATCTACCCTTCTTTCCCCAGCTTACTAACCACAGTTTCTGACCACTTTGGAGCCAAATTTGGGGGCGCAAGAAGGAGAAATGAAGGGAACAAAAAAGGCTTTGTGAGTGAGTGTTGGTTTCCTCTAGCTGTGGTGAACTTTTAATTTTATTCCTCTTGTGGGATTCTCCATGGGTTCTTTGGAGAACTCATCCACACTCATCAGCAAGGATGTTCCACCCGCTGTCCCTGACATGGGTGATGCATTCTCCACCTGGCCTTTTGCGAATCTACCCTTTATCCACTGTTTCTTGGCATTCTTCCTCCACATATACCTTCTGCAATTACACCTCTCAAGGATCTGTTGGGCAAAGTCCCTTTAAGTAGTTTCAGGCTCACCTACTCTCTCCACCCATATTTAGTGCAACAGAAATTCAAACCTTTGACCAGTCATGAATAGCTATCACTTTACTCCCCAGCCACAAAGGCAGGTTGCTTCAGCCAGGCCCTAGAACTTTAGATTCCTCAGAAGTATAATATATACCAGTCTACAGTGCCTCCCAAACTCCAGAGGACACATACTAAAGTCTTGAAGTGAGCTCACTGATGGCTTTCTCAAAAGAGACTTGAGGTGATGGGCAAGGGCCTCTATACCCCTTTTCCATGGTGACCGGGCACTCACAATGCACAGCAGCATTCTCTCAAGAATGATCTCTCTAATATCCAACTCTCTCATCTTCTTCAAACTTTTTTATAAGTTGGAGGTGCTTAGCTGGTCTAGCTCTTCACTTCCTCTGCTGTTTTGGGGTCTTGGTCAGAACTGAGACTGTATCCCATTTTAATATCTTGTTGTTTACATATTTTTATATTGTACACTCTATTAGAGCTTGTGTTTGGTTAACATGATTTAGCTCAAACATGATAGGTAATATGGGAAACTTTGCAGTGTTATACAGAATTTGTGTTGGTTCATATGTGGTTTTTCCTAGCATGCTAGTAATTTGAAAAAGACCAGGGGCAAGTTTTCTCATAATTAAAGAGAAAGTCCTAGCAATATATAAAGACTGTCTTAGTCAGTTTAGGCTGCTATAACAAATTACCACAGACTGAGTGGCTTATATACAACAGAAATTTATTTCTCACACTTCTGGAGGCTGAAAGTTCTAGATCAAGGACCCAGCATGGTCAGGTTCTGGTGAGAGCCCTCTTCCAGACTGCAGACTGACAACTTATGTATCATCACACGGGGGAAAGAGAGGGAACAGAGCTCTCTGGGATTCCTTTTATAAGGGCATTAATCTCATTCATGAGAGCTCCAACTTCATGACCTATAATCACCTCCCAAAGGCTCCACCTTCTGACATTGGGGGTTAGGAGTTAAACATACGAATTTGGTCGGGGGGGACACAGCATTCAGTCCATTGCAAAGACAGTAAGGATAATGGTGAAAACTCCATCCAAAGTGCCTTCCTTTTAAGTAGTAGCTAGTTTAGTGGATCAGAAAACCACCACAATTTTTATTATGTTAAACAACCGGAAGCAGCTGCAAAGATATTTCTCCCTACGTTGGAAGGAAGGAAGGAAGGAAGGGGGAAGGAAGGAAGCAGTAGGAGGGAGGGAGGGAGGGAGGGAAGGAAGGAAGAAGGACATTAATTTGAAAATGTCTACACTCTAGATATGATTTTTAGTTTTTGATGTAACTGTTCTCATCAGAATTAAATGTCCCTGCTATTGTTTAATGGATACAAAGTTTCATTTTTGCAGGACGGAAAGAGCTCTGGAAGTGAATGGTGATGATGCTTGCACAACAATATGAATGCAATCAATGTCACTGAACTGGACACTTAAAATGTTTAAGATGCTAAATTTGATCTATTTATATTTCACCACAATTTAAAAAATAAAAAAATTTAAAAATTAAAAGAAGAATTAAATGTCCCCAATATCTTACATCTCAAAGGTGTAAGGGTCACCTGATTGTGAGGCTGAGTGTAAATATCAGTGGAGATTGAACTATGCCAATATTTTTACTAGTATTGTTACAGTTTTTGTTAGTAGTCTCATTAGAAAATTACATATGTTTTGAGAGGACTGCCCCAAATATATTTTTCCCATAAGCTAATATTTCTAGTGTGTGATTTTACAGCATGAGAAGTTTTTCAGAAATGCATACTTGATGGGACCTTCAAGACGACAGAGGAGTAAGATGTGGAGATCACCTTCCTCCTCACAAATACATCAGAAATACATCTATATGTGGAACAACTCCTACAGAACACCTACTGAACGCTGGCAGAAGACCTCAGACCTCCCAAAAGGCAAGAAACTCCCCACGTACCTGGGTAGGGCAAAAGAAGAAAGAATAAACAGAGACCAAAGGATAGGGACGGGACCTGCACCAGTGGGAGGGAGCTGTGAAGGAGGAAAGGTTTCCACACACTAGGAAGCCCCTTCACTGGTGGATACAGGGGGTGGCGGGAGGGAAGCTTCGGAGCTGCAGAGGAGAGCACAGCCACAGGGGTGCGGAGGGCAAAGCAGAGAGATTCCTGCACAGAGGATCGGTGCTGACCAGCACTCACCAGCCCGAGAGGCTGGTCTGCTCACCAGCTGGGGCGGGTGGGGGCTGGGAGCTGAGGCTCGGGCTTCGGTCGGATCCCAAGGAGAGGACTGGCGGCGTGAACACAGCCTGAAGAGGGCTAGTGTGCCACGGCTATCCAGGAGGGAGTCCGGGAAAAAGTCTGGACCTGCCAGAGAGGCAAGAGACCTTTTATTCTGGGTGCGTGAGGAGAGAGGATTCAGAGCACCGCCTAAACGAGCTCCAGAGACGGGCGCGAGCCGCGGCGATCAGCGCGGACACCAGAGACGGGCATGAGATGCTAGGGCTGCTGCTGCCGCCACCAAGAAGCCTGTGTGCGAGCACAGCTCACTATACACACCGCCCTTCCGGGGAGCCTGTGCAGCCCGCCACTGCCAGGGTCCCGTAATCCAGGGACAACTTCCCCAGGAGAACGCATGGCGCACCTCAGGCTGGTGCAACGTCACGCAGGCCTCTGCCGCCGCAGGCTCGCCCCCCATTCCAATTATAACTACGGAACCCCTCCCTCCACCTGGTAAGAGAGAGCCAGGACCCCCTAACCAGCTGCTGCTTGCTTTAACCCCATCCTGTCTGGGTGGGAACAGAAGGCTGAGGGCAACCTACACGCAGAGGCGGGGCCAAAACCAACGCTGAACCCTAGGAGCTGTGCAAACAAAGAAGAGAAAGAGAAATTGCTCCATGCAGCCTTAGAGGCAGCGGATTAAATCCCCACAATCAACTTGATGTACCCTGCATCTGTGGAATACCTGAATAAACAACGAATCAACCCAAAATTGAGGGAGTGGACTTTGGGACCAACTGTAGACTTGGGGTTTCATGTCTGCGACTGACTTGTTTCTTATTTTTTTAAGTTTATCTTAGGAAAGTTTTTAGTGCTTGTTATCATTGGTGGATTTGTTTATCGGTTTGGTTGTTCTCTTTTTTTATTACTTTTTTCTATATTTTAATAATTATATATATATATATTTTACTTTTTTATTATTTTTTTCTCTTCCTTTTTTCTCTGTTTTCTTCTGAGCCATGTGGCTGACCGGGTCTTGGTGCTCCAGCCTAGTGTCAGGCCTGAACTTCTGAGATGGGAGAGTTGAGTTCAGGACACTGGACCACCAAGACCTCCAGGCCCCACGTAATATGAATCGGCAAGAAATCTCCCAGAGACTTCTGTCTCAATGCTAAGACCCAGCTCCACCAAATGGCCAGAAAGCTCCAGTGCTGGACGTGCCATGCCAAACAACTAGCAAGACAGGAACACAACCACATCCATTAGCAGAGAGGCAGCCTAAAATCATACTAAGTTCACAGACACCCCAAAAAGCACCAGCAGCCCTTCCCACCAGAAAAACAAGATCCAGCCCCACCCATCAAAACACAGGCATTAGTCCCCTCCACCAGGAAGCTTACACAACCCACTGAACCAACCTTAGCCAATGAGGGCAGACACCAAAAACAACGGGAACTACAAACTGGCAGCCTATGAAAAGGAGACTCCAAACACAGTAAGTTAAACAAAATGAGAAGACAGAGAAATACGCAGAAGATGAAGGAGCAAGGTAAAAATCCACCAGAACAAACAAATGAAGAGGAAATAGGCAGTCTACCTGAAAAAGGATTCAGAGTAATGATAGTGAAGAGGATCCAAAATCTTGGAAATAGAATGGAGAAAATATAAGAAACGTTTAACAAGGACCTAGAAGAACTAAAGAGCAAACAAACAGTGATGAACAACACAATAAATGAAATTAAAAATTTGCTAGAAGGAATCAATAGCATTCTGAGGCAGAAGAACGGATAAGTGACCTGGAAGTTAAAAGAGTGGAAATAACTACCACAGAGCAAATTAAAGAGAAAAGAATGAAAAGAATTGAGGACAGTCTCAGAGACCTCTGGGGCAACATAAAACACACCAACATAAGAATTATAGGGGTCCCAGAAGAAGAAAGAAAGAAAGGGTCTGAGAAAATATTTGAAGAGATTATAGTTGAAAACTTCCCTAAAGTGGGAAAGGAAATAGTCAGTCAAGTCCAGGAAGCACAGAGAGTCCCATACGGGATAAATCCAAGAAGAAACACGCCAAGACACATATTAATCAAATTATCAAAAAATAAATACAAAGAAAAAATATTAAAAGCAACAAATAATATGCAAGGGAATCTCCATAAGGTTAACAGCTGATCTTTCAGCAGAAACTCTGGAAGCCAGAAGGGACTCGCAGGACATATTTAAAGTCATGAAATGGAAAAACCTACAACCACGATCACTCTACCCAGCAAGGATCTCATTCAGATTCGACAGAGAAATTAAAACCTTTACAGACAAGCAAAAGTTAACAGAATTCAGCACCACCAAACTAGCTTTACAACAAATGCTAAAGGAACTTCTCTAGGCAGGAAACACAAGAGAAGGAAAAGACCTACAAAAACAACCCCAAAACAATTAAGAAAACTGGTAATAGGAACATACATATTGATAATTACCTTAAATGTAAATGGATTATATGCTCCAGCCAAAAGACACAGACTGGATGAATGGATACAAAAACAAGACCCATAGATATGCTGTCTACAAGAGACCAACTTCAGACCTAGGGACACATACAGACTGAAAGTGAGGGGATGGAAAAAGATACCCCATGGAAATGGAAATCAAAAGAAAGCTGGACTAGCAATTCTCATATCACACAAAATAGAGTTTAAAATGAAGACTATTACAAAAGACAAAGAAGGACAGTACATAATGATCAAGGGATCAATCCAAGAATAATATATAACAATTGTAAACATTTATTTACCCAACATAAGAGCACCTCAATGCATGAGGCAAATGCTAACAGCCATAAAAGGGGAAATCGACAGTAACACAATAATAGTAGGGGACTTTAACACCCCACTTTCACCAATGGAAAGATCATCCAAAATGAAAATAAATAAGGAAACACAAGCTTTACATGATATTAAAGAAGATGGACTTAATTGATATTTATAGGACATTCCATCAAAAAACACCAGAATACACTTATTTCCCAAGTGCTCATGGAACATTCTCCAGAATAGATCATATCTTGGGTCACAAATCAAGTCTTGGTAAATTTAAGAAAATTGAAATCATATCAAGTATCTTTTCCTACCACAATGCTATGAGACTAGATACCAATTACAGGAAAAAAACTGTAAAAAAAATACAAGCACACAGAGGCTAAAAAACACACTACTAAATAACCAAGAGATCACTGAAGAAATCAAAGAGGAAACAAAGAACATCTAGACACAGATGACAATGAAAACACAATGACCCAAAACCTATGGGAGGCAGCAAAGTCACTTCTAAGAGGGAAACTTAGAGCAATACAATCCTACCGCAAGAAACAAGAAACATCTCAAATAAACAACCTAACCTTACACCTAAAGGAATAAGAGAAAGAAGAATAAAATAACCCCAGAGTTAGCAGAAAGAAAGAAATCATAAAGATCAAATCAGAAATAAATGAAAAAGAAATGAAGGAAACAATAGCAAAGTTCAATAAAACTAAAAGCTGGTTCTTTGAGAGGATAAACAAAATTTTTAAACCACTAGCCACACTCAGCAAGAAAAAAAGGAAGAAGACTCAAATCAAGAGAATTTGAAATGAAAAAGGAGAAGTAACAACTGACACTGCAGAAATACAAAGGATCATGAGAGATTACTACAAGCAACTCTATGCCAATAAAATGAACAACCTGGAAGAAATGGACAAATGCTTAGAAAAGCACAATCTTCTGAGACTGAACCAGGAAGAAACAGAAAATATAAACAGACCAATCACAAGCACTGAAATTGAAACTGTGATTTAAAATCTTCCAACAAACAAAAGCCCAGGACCAGATGGCTTCACAGGCAAATTCTATCAAACATTTAGAGAAAAGCTAACAGCTATCCTCCTCAAAATCTTCCAAAATATAGCCGAGGGTGGAACACTCAGAAACTCATGCTATAAGGCCACCATCACCCCGATACCAAAACCAGGCAAAGATGTCTCCAAAAAAGAAAACTACAGGCCAATATCACTGATGAACACAGATGCAAAAATCCTCAAAAAAATACTAGCAAACAGAATCCAACAACACATTACAAGGATCATACACCATGATCAAGTGGGGTTTATCCCAGGAATGCAAGGAGTCTTCAATATACGCAAATCAATGTGATAAACCATATGAACAAATTGAAGGTGAAAAAACATATGGTCATCTCAATAGATGCACAAAAATCTTTCGACAAAATTCAACACCCACTTATGATAAAAACTTTCTAGAAAGTAGGCATAGAGGGAACTTACCTCAACATAATAAAGGCCATATATGACAAACCCACAACCAACGTCGTTCTCAGTGGTGAAAAACTGAAACCGTTTCCACTAAGATCTGGAACAAGACAAAGTTGTCCACTCTCACCACAATTATTCAATATAGTTTTGGAAGTTTTAGCCACAGCAATCAGAGAAGAAAAAGAAATAAAAGGAATCCAAATCAGAAAAGAAGAAGTAAAGCTGTCACTGTTTGAAGCTGACATGATACTATACACAGAGAATCCTAAAGATGCTACCAGAAAACTATTAGAGCTAATCAATGAATTTGGTAAAGTAGCAGGATACAAAATTAATGCACAGAAATCTCTTGCATTCCTATACACTAATGATGAAAATTCTGAAAGAGAAATTAAGGAAACACTCCCATTTACCATTGCAACAAAAAGAAAAAATACCTAGGAATAAACCTACCTAAGGAGACAAAAGACATGTATGCAGAAAACTATAAGACACTGGTGAAAGAAATTAAAGATGATACAAACAGATGGAGAGATATATCATGTTCTTGGATTGGAAGCATCAACATAGTGGAAATGACTGTACTACCCAAAGCAATCTACAGATTCAATGCAATCCCTATCAAACTACCAATGGCATTTTTCACAGAACTAGAACAAAAAATTTCACTATTTGTATGGGAAAAAAAGACCCCAAATAGCCAAAGTAATCTTGAGAAAGAACAACGGAGCTGGAGGAATCAGGCTCCCTGCCTTCAGACGATACTAAAAAGCTACAGTAATCAGGACAGTATGGTACTGGCACAAAAACAAAAATATAGATCAATGGAACAGGATAGAAAGCACAGAGATAAACACACGTCCATATGGTCACCTTACCTTTGATAAAGGAGGCAAGAATATACAATGGAGAAAGATAGTCTCTTCAATAAGTGGTGCTGGGAAAACTGGACAGCTACATGTAAAAGAATGATATTAGAACACTCGCTAACACCATACACAAAAGTAAACTCAAAATGGATTAAAGACATAAATGTAAGGCCAGACACTATCAAACTCTTAAAGGAAAACATAGGCAGAACACTCTATGACATACATCACAGCAAGATTCTTTTTGACCCACATCCTAGTGAAATGGAAATAAAAACGAAAATAAACAAATGTGACCTAATGAAACTTAAAACCTTTTGCACAGCAAAGGAAAACATAAACTAGACGAAAAGACAACCCTCAGAAGGGGAGAAAATATTTGCAAACTAAGCCACTGACAGAGGATCAATATCCAAAATATATAAGCAGCTCATGCAGCTCAATATCAAAAAAACAAACAACCCAATCCAAAAATGGGCAGAAGACCTAAATAGACATTTCTCCATAGAAGATATACAGACTGCCAACAAATACATGAAAGGGTGCTCAGCATCACTAATCATTAGAGAAATGCAAATTAGAGCTACAGTGAGGTATCACCTCACACCCGTCAGAATGGCCATCATCAAAAAATCTACAAACAATAAATGCTGACGAGGGTGTGGAGAAAAGGGAATCCCCTTGCACTGTTGGTGGGAATGTAAAGTGAGACAGCCACTATGGAGAACAGTATGGAGGTTCCTTAAAAAACTAAAAATAGAACTCCGACCCAGCAATCCCACTACTGGGCATATACCCTGAGAAAACCATAATTCAAAAAGAGTCATGTACCACAATGTTCATTGCAGCACTATTTATAAAAGCCAGGACATGGAAGCAACCTAAGTGTCCATCGACAGATGAATGGCTAAAGAAGATATGGCACATAATACAATGGAATATTACTCAGCCATAAAAAGAAACAAAATTGAGTTATTTGTAGTGAGGTAGATGGACCTAGAGTCTGTGATACAGAGTGAAGTAAGTCAGAAAGAGAAAAACCAATACCGTATGCTAACACATATATATGGAGTCTAAAAATAAATGGTTCTGAAGAACCTAGGGACAGGACAGGAATAAAGCTGCAGACGTAGAGAATGGACTTGAGGACACGAGGTGGGGGAAGGGTAAGCTAGGACGAAGTGAGAGAGTGTCATGGACATATATACAGTACCAAATGTAAAATAGATAGGTAGTGGGAAGCAGCCACATAGCACAGGGAGATCAGCTCGGTGCTTTGTGACCACCTAGAGGGGTGGGATAGGGAGGGTGGGAGGGAGATGCAAGAGGGAGGAGATATGGGAATATATGTATATGTATAGCTGATTCACTTTGTTATAAAGCAGAAAGTAACACACCATTTTAAAGCAATTATACTCCCAATAAAGATGTTAAAAAAATAAATAAAATAAAAATACAGGGCTTCCCTTGTGGCGCAGTGGTTGAGAGTCCGCCTGCCGATGTAGGCGACACGGGTTCGTGCCCCGGTCTGGGAAGATCCCACATGCCGCGGAGCAGCTGGGCCCGTGAGCCATGGCCGCTGAGCCTGCGCGTCCTGAGCCTGTGCTCCGCAACGGGAGAGGCCACAACAGTGAGAGGCCCGCGTACCGCAAAGAAAAAAAAAATACAGTACAATAACATTCAACATGAGGTACTTCATATTTATATATTTTCCCTTCATAAATAATGCTGTAAGCTACTGAATTCAAGCACTCTGATGCACAAGTGGCTAGTGTCTTGAATTAGCGAGCTTATTTAAACACCTTTAAAAAAAGACCATTCAGTGCAATAGTTATGTAGAAATTAGACCATTTACTTAAATACTATATTAAGATATGCTTAAAGAATGTTACATTAGGATTGCTAGCCTAGTTCCCCTTATCCCCAGGATATGAACAATGACAAAGTTTGCCAGATACATTGGGAAAAGCATCTACAGGGAATTGTTTAATAACGTTGCATTTATACACTACAGTTGCCTGCCGTGTCAGAACAATGGTTTCTAGTTTTAAAAGATACAAAATTCGAGATTACCAAAGAAAATAAAGCAAGTATATTAGCCTTAACTCCATGTTGTTGAAAATGCAGAAGGGAGAATAGGATTTAAAAGATAAAATTTTCTTGTGTTAAATACAATTTTCAAATTTAACCCACAGGTCTTGGCACCAGCCAATCAGATTATGGATGGGTTTCGTTTTTTTTTCTTTTTCAGGTGATAGTAATTAACATAAAATTAAGTTCTTCCACACCTAGTGTACAGATCTCACGCGGCTCTCACCCAGCAGTTCCCCAGCCTCTGGCAGGCAGCTACGAACAGGAGCACTGACCATGGGTGTTACTGAATGAACAATCTTCACTCTAAGGTTATCACACCCACCGCAATAATCTGATATGATGAAATTAGTGCTAAATAAAGTTTCTTCTCCTCTGGCTTAAAAGTGAGTTCCTTCCAATCAGGTATATAGTCTACCAATTTGCAAGGTAACTATGAGTTACCAAAATGTTTAACCATAATTTATAAATAAAACCCTTTGTAGAAGTAGTTTTTAAATTGAAAATGTACCTTATTTCACAGTTTGCCAAAACTACTATCTGTCATCTCGCTAATAAGAAATAATTGTTAGATAATTTTGGAAAGTTGTCCTGGGAATACTCATCTATAATCACCGTAATAGCTTTTGATCATCTACGCTAACAGACATAGGTAATGGTAAAGGTGATTAAAACATTTCCCGTAATCCAGTGTTCTCCTCCATCAGGGAAGCCAGCCGAAGCAACAAGCCCACGTCTACAGGGGGAGAGGTGGCCCAAAAGCACAGGTAATCACTCAGTGGGGCCCAGCTGGGGCCAGCAGGGGGACCATTTCTGTCCCAGCCCTCACTGACCAGGCAGGGAAGAGACAATTCCTGAGCTGGCACACACCTGAACGCGCACGGGCACCCACGCAGACACCCATCCCAGGACTAATCCCTGCTCCAGAGCCAGCTTTGGGCTCACGGAACAGGAGAAGGAGGTGGCCAGCGACCACACTCTGGGTGGCTGGGAAGCCATCTCAGGATCACGCTGGGCAGAAAAGCTGCCCAGAAACACATGGATACTTCAACTGGGAGTGAACACAGTGGACACCACCAGGGTCACAGGCACTAAGCCAGCACAGCACAAGCCTTCGCTGAAGGAGAATGTTTTGATGAGCTTTTCCCTCCTTTGTGTACATTATCCGTGGACAAATAAGAGAGCTGGATGTGATGCTGAGGCAGTGAATATTAGGTATCATCAAGAGTATCGTTCTAGACCATTTTCTAAAAACCCTGCAGGCATATATTGGCACTTTAAGATGGCCAGAGGCCAGATTCTAGCAGTCCAGGAACAGGACAGAATTATAATTAACTAAGAAGATACAATGTGGTCAAAGTAGATCCGGTGAAATACATTACAGATTAAGAAAAAAATCAATGAATAAAATATCTTATTACATTAACATGTGGTGCTACAAAACTAATTGTTTTTCCATTCATCTAAAGAATCGTTTGGTCCTCTTTTCATGGGAAAAAGGGAATAGGAATTCTATACAGTACAACTTTTGAAAACCTGCAAATGGCAGGGATCAGAAGCTAAACAGGGGGAAAAGAATCTGACTTTTTGAACTCTGTATTATAATATGCCATCAATTAAACTATTTGTCATATGGGGCTTTTTTAGGCTTCCTTTCAAAACCATTTTAGTTTAAATTAATAGGCCTGCAACTTTTTTCTGATGACAATAAAATTTTATAATTTAGTTACTTCTAAAAGAAGCCTCTGTACTGCAATATTTTGTCTTCTAAACTAAAAGAATATAAATCTGTTTGTAGCAAAAAGTCATGACCTAAAGCTTGCAATTTCTTACTTACTTTACATTGACACTTTCCAATTTAAAATTTAACAATCTTACGAATTTAGGATTTAAGAAAAAGCAATGCCCAAAAGTAAAATATTTAAAAGGAAATAAAATAAGAAGGTAAACATGACTACTGTCTACTTTCTAAATTATTACTTATTATCAAGCAAAACGTCTTTCAAAATTGTACAATGAGGTTTATCGTTTTGGGGGGAGGGAGGGGTTCTGTTTAAAAATAATTCTTGTTATTGTTATTTTAGACTATTTATTCCTACTTAAAATAAAGCCCAAAAGAGAATTTGAAGTGATCCAAAAATTGTCCTAAGAGGGACAAAACTGGGAGGTCAGTGGGGCAGTTGGAGAAGAACACAAAATCTCCCCAGATGTATAAACGCAACTCTAAGAACCACAAGCCTTGATGAGAACTTGGCTCTTTTAGGCATAGAGTTAGAAGCTGAACGCTGCATTTTTGCCTGTACATAATTAAAAGGTTGAAAGAAATTTGAACCTGCCTACAGCTCCATTCGTTACAAATTACCTGCGCTGATCGCAAACCTGCAGCTGAGCTAAGCATCAAGCAAGTAGGAGCGTGGTGTGCACCTCAGAGCCCGCACTGCTCCGGGAAGCGTGCTCAAGCGTAGAATATAAATTCGGGGATCTGCTCCCCCCCGCCCCTGCACTCCAGTGCCGACGGTGACTTTGCCACACTGAACTTCTGTCATGCCTTCCTGTCCAAAGTAGCTGAGCTCATTACCATCCGGGATCACGCAGGCCGTGTAGAAGGTGTCCTGCTTAGTCTGCACCGGGTACTCAAACCACGCGGAGAAGGTGTTGCTGGAGCCGTCTGAGAAGTACTTGCTCAAGTTCTGCCCCAGGACGACGCCCTGCCGCTTGAGTTCGATCTTGGCGCTGTACTCGGCCGAGCCGTAGCTGGAGCCGTGCAGCCCGAAGCCCGCGATGAACACCCTCTTGTCGACGGCGAACTGGATGCTGTCGCAGCGGCCCCGGTAGCGCCACTGGTTGCTCCGGTAGGCGCACAACTGGAAACGGTGGCAGCGCTGGAGGACGAGGCCCTTGCGGGCTTTGCAGCTCGGGCTTCTTGGCCGCGGTGTACCAGAGGAAGATGTCGTTGGTCTCGTTCAGAGTTAAGACTCCGGACTGCGCAGCACTGTTTGCAAAATCGTCCAGGGCCATGGTCGGGATGCGGGTCAAGTAAAGCGCCTTCCGGAGGACCTTGCGCTTGTTTTCAGCGCTCAAAGCCAGATCTTGTCGCTGGCATTCCACTTCAGCCCAGCTGAGAGCTGCCTCGAAAACCACAATTTCTTTGGCATTCAGAGTTTCCCTGCGGAGGATACTTTCTAGTGTCCGGAAGTCAATATCACAGAACCCCTCAGACTTGAGAGCGAGCTCGGCCTGGGCGTCAATCACCTCCCAGCACCGCTGGGTCAGGCCCGGCTCCTCAAACAGGCAGCTCTGGGACAGGAGGACACAGGCGTTCTTGGCGCTCAGGCAGGTCTCCAGGAGATTGACGCAGGCTCGGGCGAGGTGAGGGACGATGTACTTTTTGGCAGCATAAAGAGTGGCCAAGACTGTGACAGCAGCCAAGTCCATTTCATCACAGTAGATGTATTTCAGCATAGCGAGAAAAGCAGCAGGGTCGACATCTGGTACACAGATCTCAGCTTTGTCTTCGGCAAGTTCTCCATAAAACATTGCATGGAACACGGAGCTCCCAACAGCTAAAACATATTTGTGTCCTGGCAACCGCTGAGTCCCACCTGGTGGCCCAACCACAAAATGTACATCTGCCATCAAATCATTATGGAACATCACCGCATTTCTCTCTCTAATGGTGGGATAAGGAACCTGCCAATTCGGGGCTGGAATAAGGTTGTTGTTACTGAGATTCTGCTGGTGGTACTGATGGACAGTAGTGCTGCTGGAGTTGGCTGGTTTTCTTCGGCGGAATATATCAGCAGTCATCTTCTTTTTAGTCTTCAAGGTAATTACTTCATAACAAACTGGAGGCAACTTGCTGCTGCTGCTGGGATTTTTTTTCTTCGAGCTCTTCTTGGACCTGTTCTTTACCATCTCGCTCGCGGTCCTTGTCACCTCAGGCAGCGCCCGCCGTCTGCGCTGCTTACCACTTGCTTCCTCGGCCCGGTGCCCGCTCCTCGGGCCCCGTCCCGGGCACTCTGGGATCCAGCACCCGGCAGGGCTCGGCGGGCACCCGCAGGCTGCATTCCTTTTTTTTTTTAAAGATTTTTTTTTGATGTGGACCATTTTTTAAAAGTCTTTACTTGTTACAATACTGCTTCTGTTTTATGTTTTGGTTAATTGGCCACGAGACATGTGGGATCTTAGCTCCCCCGCCAGGGATCGAACCCACACCCCCTGCATTGGAAGGTGAAGTCTTAACCACTGGACCTCCAGGGAAGTCCCATGAATTGCATTCTTAAAATTACATATTCTAATTGGCTGTTGCTGATGTATTAGAATATTGTGGATTTTTAAATTTTATTTTTATCCACTAAACTTGTTGCAATTTCTTAATAGTTCTAATAGCTTTTTGAGTCTCTGGAATTTTCTATGTAAGCAATTATACTTTCTGAAAATAATGACAATTTAACTTCCTCCTTTTGATTCTTAAAACCACATTACTCTTCCTTGTCTGCTGCATTGCTTACAACCTCTAATACCACGTTAACTCCAGTGGAAACAGTCTTATCTAGTTAATTTAAAGGAACACATATATCACTAGTTAGTATGATATTCGCTGTAGTTGTTTGAACTTGCGTTCAGAGATTGCCTTTCTTCCAGATTACTCATTGTGAATGGCCTTCAGGATGGATAGTCAGAAGCTCTAATCAGCAGCAAAACTGTCTCTGGAGCGCTTCTCTGGGAAACAGAGGCAGTTAAGTGACTTCCTAGAGGAGTGTCCTAGCCAGTCTCCAGCAGAGGCAGTGTGGAGTCATTCTTTTACTGTGCTTGCCTCAACCTCCTACATCTGAAATGCATTCTTTACTCATTTGCCCCATTTTTGCATTGCTTTGAAATTTTAACTTAGTGCATTTACTTTTTTCTTTCCAAGTAGATTATAAGATCCTTGAGGATAAGGGCTAAACAGTGCCTTTCTTTTATCTCATATACACTCTTTAGAATATAAGTTCTATGAGGGAAGAGACTTTGCTGGTGTTGTTGCTACTGTTTCCAGTGGCTAGCACAATGCCGAGCACTGTAAGCACTAAATATTTTTCAATAAGTGAGTCAGCCTCACATTCCATCAACCCCCACAGGCTTCAGTCCATGTTTGGCAATTTGCTGTTTGTACCGAATGCATTCAAAAATGGTGGTGGAATGAATGAGCCCTTCCAGGCCCTAGTCTCTCATTTTCATTCCACCATTCTTTCACCTGGACATCTCCATTTCTAAACAGTTTAAGCAAAGCTTGATGTTGATGTATTTGTCAATGCCAGAAAAAAAATGTTTGACAAGTGTGCAATCTAACTTCATGAATTTCAAAACAGATGACACCCATTTTGATAAATGCATATGATTCTGCAGCTGATGAAAAAGAAAAATGAAAATGGGGCCAAATTACGTTTTGGCATCCAAGACAATAATCAATCTTTCTTCACGCTAATGGTCTGTCATGAGACCATAAAACCACATGAAGACAGGAAACAAGAAAGTCCTCACACCAGATTTCCAAGGGAGTCAACATAATTTGGTTAACAAGACACACTTATCTGTGAATGAATTACAGCTAAGTGTGAACCTGGCAGTTCAATGATAAAATATGTCAAAGCTTTCCAGAAATGATTACCACCATAGCATTGAATAAGGTTACCATGGGCAGAACAGACTAATTGGTAGAGTTAGATCTATTTTTAAATGTCAAACAACATCTTGCTACTCTTAGCAGCACTGCTCTATGCCCCTTAACTGGGGATACTAACTACCTACAGGTTTCTCACTCCCACCGTAACAGTCTACCCACGTTTGTTTTTTAAATCACATAGCTGGGGAGACATACACAGAAATCTGATAATCAAGTCCTGGTCCTGCCTTCTAAGGGGTGGCAGTAACATAGGGTGGTAAAGGAGAGAGCTCTTGTTGCCACGCCCTCATTTGTCACCGCCACGTTCAAGCTCTTTTCCTGCCCTTCAAGTGCTCTCTTTCAGCTGCATGAACTCAGTTACCTGTTCACCTGTCCCTTTATTTAAAGACAGAAAACCTTCTCCCTGATGCCATTACAGCCTTCATGAACAGTTGTATCTTCTGAATCTGTAAGGTCACTCATCATCCTCCCATAATCCCTTTCCTGACTTTAGCTGTCATCCTCCCTCCCTAAACATACTTGCATGGACATATAAGTGATATCACACAGTATTTGTCTTTCTCTGTCTGACTCATTTCATCAAGCATAATATTTTCTAAATCCATCCACGTTGCTGCAAATGACAGAACTTCATTCTTTTTTATGGATGAGTAATATTCCATTGTGTGTGTATATGTATGCATGTATATATACATGTATATATGTATGTATATATATACATATATATATATATAAAATATCTTTATCCATTCATCCTGAATTCTTTCCAAAGTGCTTTTCCATAAAAATCTTATTGAATCCCTGAAAAGTCCTGTAGGATAAACCTGGCATATTATTACCATCTTACAGATGAAGAAACTGAGGCATGGAAAGGGTCAAGAGCCTTCAGTGAGATATCACTCTAGCAACAGGGTATGGAAGTCACTTCACCCAGCCACTGTATGAAGCTCCTCCCGGATAAAAGGATGAAATTTAGATCTGAAACTTAAGCACAGAAATACTCTATAAATCAACAATAGGCTGGCATCTTTCAGGATATAAATTCAAGACAGTGAATCTTTGATGATGAAGATAGCTTTAATAAGGAAAGTAGATATAGGAAGCACAAAAAGAAAAAAAAAAACCTGCCAAAAACGATCTTCAGTGAACACTAGATCTGGGGTTTTGCAAATATATTAAGGCTGTTTAACATTGGTCATTGACAATTTCCTTTAGCTTTCATGATTGGTGGAAATAAATATACGCTCTCTCTAAGGCTCAAGCCTCCAAGGAAATACCTAGTGCTGGTAAACAAGTTCTATAACGTCATGTGCTCTCCGAAAAGCAATGACTCTCAAACTTTAGAACATTCCAAGAGCCAAGTTAAGGAAATGGCAACTTATTTAGTGACTTTAATAAAACATGAAGAGGCCTGAAGGAAGCAAGCGCACTATGGTGGGAAGTTTTCACTAGATAACACCTATTTGCAGTTGTCATCTGATCTGTGTAGAACTGACGATACCACCAGATTTGTCATTGATTTGGTTGGGTGGGCTATTCCTCCATCTGGAGACACTGGGATACTTATAAATTAGTTTTCTTCCCGAGTATCTACCACAGATAATGTTTACTCTGCCTTTACTTATTAGGGTCTATCTGAAAGAATCTCAAAGCCATTATTCAAAGATGCCCTGTTTTATATATGTCTGTAGATGCACAGGAATGTCTGGTCGTCTATTTGGTACATTTGTAAAATGCTTATTGTGTGCAGACACTGCTTCCGGCATTTGATTTGAAACACAAGAACTATTTTAACTACTCCATTGTAAAAATGAAATGGCTTAGCACATGGAGTGTTAAAAAAATGTGAACTAAATATTGGGTGAAGAATTAGCTGGAAGGAGAATGTGATAATCCAAGTTGGAATAGACCAAAATCAACCATGTACCAAAAATAAAAAATAACCTATGCTTTTCTTAAATAGCAGGCACTCCTAATTTATATTCCAGCTAACAATTGCTTTTCCAATAATAAAGCATCTGTTACCTAACTCTGTTTCCTTGTTTACCCACCTCTCCCTTCTCCAGCACTGAATTAATCTCACAACTCACTTTTCCTCTTCTGATAAAATAAATCAAAACAAGGAAATAGAGACCATTTCAAACAGTGGTCCTTCATCCTGAAGTAGTTATTCAATGCAAGTACACATTGCTCATACCAGCCACTTCCTAGTTGCCACTGACAAAATTCACCAATGTCTTCCATCACACCATGTAAGTCACATTATTGGTAGGACAAAACGTTGCCTCTTTTATCACAGGCAAAAGTGCAGCTGTCAACTCTCCACCTTCCAACGTGAAATTCTAACACCTCCCCCTCTCTCTAGCTCCATTACTTCTGATCTCAGGGGAAGAGGTGTCCCTCCTTATGGTCAACACTTACGTTGGCAGCTGGGCTTGGGCCCCTCCTCTTCTACTCTGCCAAGCCCATTTATTCCTTAACCCACTATTTTCTATCTCCACTGTTGATGTGCCACAGAAGAAACTCTGGATTCTTTCTGGTAGAGTCTTAATTAACCAATATATGGGATTTAAAACTCCTGAGCCTTCCTTACTAAGAATTTCTCTTTCCTTGGTTTCCATAAGGTACAATCTCCTGACCTACCACTCTGCCACTCACCCTCAGTCACTGTCACTAACTTTTCCTCAAGGTTTTTCTGCCCAGAAAAGTAACACGTGCACATTGCAGAAAATTTTGAAACTACATTCAAAAAGAGTAAATAAAATTTTCTATATATAAATAATCTGAGCATTGTAGAGTAGTTCCTTCTAGGCCATATATATTTTCCTAATGAAATTCTAATCGTGCTGTGTTCATTATCCTGATTGCAGTGATGGTCTTACAGGCATATACATATGTCAAAATGTACCAAATTGCATACTTTAATGCATGCAGTTTATTGTATGTCAGTCATACCCCAACTAAGCTGTTTTAAAAATGTAAACAATAGAACTGCTAAACAACCAATGAGAGGAAGATGCTGGAACCCACCAAAAAAGATACCCTACATCCAAAGACAAAGGAGAAGCTGCAATGAGACGGTAGGGTAAAATCAAATCCCATAACCGCTGGGTGGGTGACTCACAAACTGGAGAACACTGATACCACAGAAGTCCACCCACTGGAGTGAACGTTCTCAGCCCCACGTCAGGCTTCCCAACCTGGGGGTTTGGCAACGGGAGGAGGCATTCCTAGAGAATCTGAATTTGAAGGCCAGTGGGATTTGACTGCAGGACTTCCACGGGACTGGGGGAAACAGAGACTCCACTCTTGGAGGGCACACATAAAGTCTTGTATGCACCAGGACCCAGAGGAAAAGATCAGTGACCCCATAGGAGACTGAACCAGACCTACCTACTAGTGTTGGAGGGTCTCCTGCAGAGGCGGGGGGCAGCTGTACCTCACCATGGAGACAAGGACACTGGCAGCAGCAGTTCTGGGAAGTACTCACTGGCGTGAGCCCTCCCATAGGCCACCATTAGCACCACCATACAGCCTGTAGGCTCCAGTCACCTCAGGCCAAACAACTAACAGGGAGGGAACACAGCCCCACCCATCAGCAGACAAGCAGTTTAAAGTTTTACTGAGCCCTGCCCACCAGAGCAAGACCCAGCTCTACCCACCATCAGTCCCTCCCATCAGGAAGCTTGCACAAGCCTCTTAGATAGCCTCATCCACCAGAGGGCAGACAGCAGAAGCAAGAAGAACTACAATCCTGCAGCCTGTGGAACAAAAACCCACAATCACAGAAAGTTATACAAAACGAAAAGGCAGAGGATTATGTCCCAGATCAAGGAACAAGATAAAACCCCAGAAAAACAACTAAATGAAATGGAGATAGGCAACATTCCAGAAAAAGAATTCAGAATAATAATAGTGAAGACAATCCAGGACCTCGGAAAAAGAATGGAGGCAAAGATCAAGAAGATGCAAGAAATGTTTAACAAAGACCTAGAAGAATGAAAGAACAAACAAACAGAGATGAACAATACAATAACAGAAATGATAAATACACTAGAAGGAATCAATAGCAGAATAACTGAGGCAGAAGAACGGATAAGTGACCTGGAAGACAGAATGGTGGAAATCACTGCTGCAAAACAGAATAAAGAAAAAAGAATGAAAAGAAATGAAGACAGCCTAAGAGACCTCTGGGACAACATTAAATGCAACAACATTCACATTATAGGGGTCCCAGAAGGAGAAGAGAGAGAGAAAGGACCAGAGAAAATATTTGAAGAGATTAGAGTTGAAAACTTCCCTAACATGGGAAAGGAACTAGCCACCCAAGTCCAGGAAGTGCAGAGAGTCCCAGGCAGGATAAACCCAAGGAGAAACATGCCAAGACACACAGTGAGCAAACTGATAAAAATCAAAGACAAAGAAAAAATACTAAAAGCAACAAGAGAAAAATGACAAATAACATACAAGGGAACTCGCATTAGGTTATCGGCTGATTTCTCAGCAGAAGCTCTGCAAGCCAGAAGGGAGTGGCACAGTATATTTAAAGTGAGGAAAGGGAAGAACCTACAACCAAAAATACTCTACCCAGCAATGCTCTCATTCAGATTTGACAGAGAAATCAAAAGCTTTACAGACAAGCAAAAGCTTAAGAGAATTCAACACCACCAGACCAGCTTTGCAATAAATGCTAAAAGAACTCCTCTGGAGGGGGGAAAGAGACTAGCAGCTTATAAAACAAACAAAAAAAAACAGAAACAAAAAAAAAAAACACTTGTACATATATAGACTGCTATATCAAAACCTCATGGGAACAGCAAATCCAAAAACTACAATAGATATACACACGAGAAAAGAAAAAGCAACCCAAACACAACATTAAAGATGGTCATCAAAGCACAAGAGAAGAGAACAAAAGAGGAAGGAAGGGAAGAAAAAAGACCTACAAAAACAAACCCAAAACAATTAAGAAAATGGCAACAGAAATACACATATTGATAGTTACCTTAAATGTAAATGGATTAAATGAGCCAACCAAAAGACATAGACTGGCTGAGTAGATACAAAAACAAGACCCATATATATGCCGTCTAGAAGACACTCACCTCAGACCTAGGGACACATAGAGACTGAAAGCGAGGGGATGGAAGAAGGTATTCCACGCTGATGGAAATCAGAAGAAAGCTGGAGTAGCAATACTCATATCAGACAAAATAGACTTTAAAATAAAGAATGTTATATGAGACAAAGAAGGATACTACATAATGATCAAGGGATCAATCCAAGAAGAAGATATAACAATTGTAAATATTTATGCACCCAACATAGGAGCACTTCAATGTATCAGGCAAATACTAACAGTCATAAACGGAAAAATCGACAGTAACACAATAATAGTGGGGGACTTCAACACCCCACTTTCATCAATGGACAGATCATCCAAAATGAAAATCAATAAGAAAACACAGGCCTTAAATGACACATTAGAGCAGATGGACTTAATTGATATTTATAGAGCATTCCATCCAAAAACAGCAGAATACACATTCTTCTCAAGTGCACAAGGAACATTCTCCAGGACTGACCACATGCTGGGCCACAAGACAAGTCTCAGTAAATTTAAGAAAACTGAAATCATATCAAGCATCTTTTCCAATCACACCACTATGAGGTTAGAAATAAACTACAAGAGCGACTTCCCTGGTGGTCCAGTGGTTAAGAATCTGCCTTCCAATGCAGGTGACGCAGGTTCGATCCCTGGTCAGGGAACTAAGATCCCACATGCCACGGAGCAACTAAGACTGAGCACCACAACTACTGAGCCTGCATGCTCTGTAGCCCACGTGCCATAGCTAGAGAGAAGCCCACGCACCACAACGAAGAGCCTGCGCGCGGCAACAAAAGATCCCGCATACCAAAATGAGGATCTTGCATGTCGCAACTAAGACCCAACGCAGCCAAATTAATTAATTAATTTTTAAAAATAAGCAATAAACTACAAGAAAAAAACTATAAGAACACAAACACGTGGAGGTTAAACAATATGCTACTAAACAACCAATAGAATGGATCACTGAAGAAATCAAAGAGGAAATCAAAAAATACCTAGAGACAAATGAAAATGAAAGCACAATGATTCAAAATCTATGGGATGCAGTAAAAGCAGTTCTAAGAGGGAAGTTTATAGCAATACAATCTTACCCCAGGAAACAAGAAAAATCTCAAATAAACAATCTAATCTTACATCTAAAGCAACTAGAGAAAGAAGAACAAAGTAGTAGAAGGAAAGAAAACATAAAGATCAGAGCAGAGCTTCCCTGGTGGCACAGTGGTTGAGAGTCCGCCTGCCGATGCAGGGGACACGGGTTCGTGCCCCGGTCCGGGAAGATCCCACATGCCGTGGAGTGGCTGGGCCTGTGAGCCATGGCTGCTGAGCCTGCATGTCTGGAGCCTGTGCTCCACAATGGGAGAGGCCACAACAGTGAGAGGCCCGCGTATCGCAAAAAAAAAAAAAAGATCAGAGCAGAAATAAATGAAATAGAGACAAAGAAAACAATAACAAAGATCAATGAAACTAAAAGCTGGTTCTTTGAAAAGACAAACAAAATTGATAAACCTTTAGCCAGACTCATCAAGAAAAAAAGGGAGAGAACCCAAATCAACGAAATTAGAAATGAAAAAGGAGAAGTCACAACTGACACCACAGAAATACAAAGGAACATAAGAGACTACTACAAGCAACTGTATGCCAATAAAATGGCCAACCTGGTTGAAATGGACAAATTCTTAGAAAGGTACAGCTTCCCACTACTGAACCAGGAAGAAATAGAAAATATGAACAAACCAATCACAAGCACTGAAATTGAAACTATGATTAAAAAATTCCCAACAAACAAAAGTCCAGGACCTGATGGCTTCACAGGCGAATTCTATCAAACACTTAGAGAGGAGCTAACACCTATCCTTCTCAAACTCTTTCAAAAAACTGCAGAGGAAGGAAAACTCCCAAACTCATTCTATGAGGGCACCATCACCCTGATACCAAAAACCAGACAAAGATAACAAAAAAAAAAAGAAAACTACAGGCCAATATCACTGATGAACATAGACACAAAAATCCTCAACAAAATACTAGCAATCCAAATCCAACAATACATTAAAAGGATCATATACCATGATCAAGTGGGATTTATCCCAGGGATGCAAGGATTTTTCAGTATCTGCAAATCAATCAGTGTGATACACCATATCAACAAACTGAAGAATAAAAACCATATGATCATCTCAATAGATGCAGAAAAAGCTTTTGACAAAATTCAACACCCAGTTATGATAAAAACTCTCCCGAAAGTAGGCATAGAGGGAACATACCTCAACATAATAAAGGCAAAGGCCATATATGACAAACCCACAGCTACCATCATGCTCAATGGTGAAAAGCTGAAAGCATTTCCTCTAAGATCAGGAACAAGGCAAGGATGTCCACTCTCACCACTTTTATTCAACATAGTTTTGGAAATCCTAGCTATGGCCATCAGAGAATACAAAGAAACTAAAAGAATCCAAATTGGAATAGAACAAGTTAAACTGTCACTGTTTGCAGATGACATGATACTGTACACAGAAAATCCTAAAGACGCTACCGGAAAACTACTAGAGCTCATCGATGAATTTGGTAAAGTTGCAAGTTACAAAATTGGTACAGAGAAATCTGTTGCATTTCTATACATTAACAACAAAAGATCAGAAAGAGAAATTCAAGAAACAATCCCATTTACCATTGCATCAGAAAGAATAAAATACCTAGGAATAAACCTACCTAAGGAGACAAAAGACCTGTACTCTGAAAGCTATAAGACGCTGATGAAAGAAATCACAGAAGACACAAACAGATCCATGTTCGTAGATTGGAAGAATCAATATTGTCAAAGTAACTATACTACCCAAGGCAATCTACAGATTCAATGCAATCCCTATCAAATTACCAATGGCATTTTTCACAGAACCAGAACAAAAAACCTTAAATTTTGTATGGAGACACAAAAGACCCCAAATAGCCAAAGCAATTTGAGAAAGAAAAATGGAGCTGGAGGAATCAGGCTCCCTGACTTCAGTCTATACTACAAAGCTATAGTCAACAAAACAGTATGGTACTGGCACAAAAATAGAAATATAGATCAATGGAACAGGATAAAAAGCCAAGAAGTAAACCCATGCACCTATGGTCAATTAGTCTATGACAAAGCAGGCAAGACTACACAATGGTGGGAAGACAGTCTCTTCAACAAACGTTGCTGGGAAAGCTGGACAGCTACATGTAAAAAACAATGAAATTAGACCATTCTTTAACACCATACACAAAAATAAGCTCAAAATGGGTTAAAGACCTAAATGTGAGACTGGACAGTATAAAACTCCTAGAGGAAAACATAGGCAGAATACACTCTGCCATAAATGGCAGCAATTTATAAGAAAGGCCAGGGAGAGGAGAAAGCAAGGCATTGCTGGAGTCCAGAGCCATGGGAGAAGTGAAGCAGGCTGCCGAGTTCCCTTCCCCTCCCCACCCCAAAATAGCCCAGAGTCTTCCTTCACCAGTTTATAAAATACAATGAAAGTCAAGCCAGGGGAGAGACTCCAAGGGAATCACCCATAGAGACATCAGGGGTCCCTGCAAGAGGTGAAGACTGGCACCAGGTCCTGTCTTGAAATGTAATTAGGGAGAGGACTTGCTGATCCTCCCGGGGATCCTCCCGGGGGCCCTTCTGAGCAGGGCTGGCCGTGGAGCAGTTTGCATGCCTGATGGATGGTCATGGCATTAATGCCTGAGTTTCATGTGGGTTATGTGAATGGCTTCTAAGGAAGCCAAACTTGAGCAAATTTGCATGTACTTCCCCCACACTGAGGTGGCTGTGTTGACAGAGGGAAGCTGGTGGTTAGCAAGGCTGGAGAGGAGGTGGGGTTTGGAAGATATCCAAGAGTCACATGGTAAACACTTCATTGCCCCTTGTGAGAGCCAGTGTTTAGACCTGTCACCCAGAGCGCATCTGGCACCTGTGAGAGAAGCAGCAATGACTAAGAGCAGATTGCCAGGGAAAGCAGCTACATCACTTACTCTTTTCCCTAATCCCTCCTTTCCCCTGCGACACAACAGAGGAGTGCCAAGAAGGGGCATCCCCCAGGAGCCCGCCACACACCATGGTTCACTTCAGGCCCCTTGAGCCACAAACCTGGCAGATCCAGAGAAAGAGAAAAGCTCTGAAGGGTAAATGAAGCTGACAGATTTTTAATATCCAAAAATGAAGTCAAGGAATCATCCCAAAATGTCCTTAAGGGGTCCGTGACCTGGCGGGGTGGGACTTTTCACATAGCACAGTTGTGGGAGTGAAGGCTGAGAATGGAGAAAAATAAAACCACTTCCTCTTTGTACCCTATAGAGATGAGACAGTTCAATAAAGCACTTACATGTGAATAAGCAAAGAGAAGAAAACAAAAATCATCTGTTATCCCACAAGGCGGCTATAACTAATATTAACTGATGTTTGCCAGGGATTTTTATGTGAATTCCTTTGCAAAAATTGAATTACAATGTATTTTCTGTTTTTTAACCTATCTTTTATTCTCAGGAATATACTCTGAACATTTGTGCTTTTTTAACAAAAGTGTGTAACAACACAATTTTTTTTTTAGGGTGCGCCACATGGCCTGAGGGATCTTAGTTTCCCAACCAGGGATCGAACCTGGGCCCCCTGCAGTGGAAGTGTGGAGTCCTAACCACTGGACCACCAGGGAATTCCCAGCAACATAATTTTAATAGCTTAGAATATTGTATTCTGTGAGTTGATTATAATTTACTCAAGAAATGCCATATCCTTTCATATTTAAAGTTGTTTCCAATGTTTTACCATTATATATAATCCTGCAATGAACATCCTTAAAACTAAATTTTTGTACCTCTCTTTAATTACTTCCTATGGGTAAATCCTAGTAGCAGAGTTCCTTTATCAAAGGGTATATACATTTTAGAGCTTTTCCTATATGCTGCCAATTCTCCTTCTTTCTACACACCTACCACTAGCCCATGAGAGTCTGTTTTTCTGCATTTTGGCCCACGCTGAGTATACTCCTTTTTTTGAGTTGCCTAATATCTATTTGTGGTATTATTTTGAAATGCACTTTTTTGGAATATTAATGAGAGCTGACATTTTTTCATTGGTTTATTGGTTATTTATAATATTTATGCTGCGCACTGCCTGTTTCTGTCTTTTGCCCATTTTTCTACTAGTGTACAACTTTTCTTACTGTTTTGTAAAAGCCAGTTACATCCATGTATCTATCATATATATTGCAAATATTCTTCCCAGTTCCTTTTTATTTATGATGTCATTTTCCATGCCAAAGTTTAAGCTTTTTAGATTTGACCATATAAAATTGTATCATGATTGATGTCAGGAGTCAACAAACTTTTTCTATAAAGGGCCAGATAATAAATATTTCAGGCTTTGTCAGCCAAATGGTCTGTCACAACTCTGTCTTTCTAGAGCAGAAGCAGCCCTAGAGGACAGTCAATGAATGGGCCTATCTTCATTCTAAATTCAGTCATGGGTGGGCAGTAGTTTGTCCACCTCTGGTTTAAGCTATCAGTGTCATGTTTTGAAAGTGGTTCTCCACCAAAAGGATATATATTTTCTATAATCTATTCTTACTTTGTAGCTTCACTTTTTAAACTCCTATCTTTAATATAATCAACTTTGTTGATTTAATTTTTCTCAAATGAGTTAGCCCTCTGGTCTAAAATCACTTACCATACTTTCCCAACTGAGTTGATTTGCAAACTTTTCTAAATTAAAAAATATGGACAACTGCACACATACTTGGATTATTTAAGTGCTATTACTCTTCTGGGGCTACTATCATGCCTTTAATTATTAGGTTTTTCAGTACATTTTAATATCTTGTATAGCAACTCTACAATCACCCCTCATATTCTTCTTTTTGTCTTTGTTGTTGATTTTTATCTTCCTTTTTTCCAAAATGTTCTTCAGAATCATTTTGTCAAGTTCTAATAAAAATTGTATTGCATTATGATTGGAAGTACATTGCTCTATAGATTAATTTTCAGATAAACTGACAGTCCAAGACACTGGTATGCACGTAGTGGAGGCTACTTTCTCATTATCGTTGGCCTCATTAATTGACTTTATAATCAATACATGCAGCTAAAAAATGTACAGTTTTGTAATTTGGGATTAAACATAGTATTTTATTTGAAAATAAGATTCAAGTGCTTGAAATTTTGAAACCCACTGGTTTAACCTACTGACATTTATTATTATTACTAATTTGGCTTCTGTCATCTTATTCTATATTTTCATACCTTTAACACTTCTTTCTGGTTTCCTTTGTTTTCTGTTCTTTGACAATAACTGACTTGATTTCGCTAGTGGTTATTACAAGTTACCTTTATCAACAATTTATAGTCTAACTATATCATTTGAGGGTCTTCTGTTTGAGACAAAGGAATCAATACAATCTTAGATTCATTACCCTCACTACCTGGCCCCCACCACATTTTATTAATAAATAATAAAGAATTTTGGATCCACCATCTCTTTTAATAATCATGGATCTTCTCATTTTGGAATGATTTTTGACAATTTTATAATGAGTTTTTTTTTTTACTAATGTTACTATCCTTCTATTCTGCAGCTATTTTATGAAAACTGTGTCTTCTCATGCCCCATTGTAAATGTCAAATCATTTCTTGAAGTTTTCCTCTGGACTCACTGGTAGATAATTATCAGAAGTTTGTTATTCTGAGTCTTCTAGATCCATTTTCCCCCTTGTTCCGTGGTATTTTTCACAGGTCTTACTGTTACTTTACTCTTTATTCATCTTAGTCCTTGGTCCCGTACCCTGTCCCCGGCTAGTGATAGAATACTCTTCTCCTACTTACAACAGAATGACAGGTTGATGTGCAAGTTTAAACAAAATTTAACTCTGTGTACCTTTGTACGATGTGAGAGGGTGTCTTCTTCCTACCCCATGGTCTGGTTCTCTGGTTCTCTGAACTGATGTGTTACACAAAAAAACTGTAATTCTCAGCATGCACTACAACCTGGGTTCTTTCTACAATGGCCCCATGTAAATAATGCCCCATAAACTTATTACCCGTGTAGGTACTATGCCTTCCCATACTCAGGAGAAAAAAAAGAAAGACGCTCATATTTCTGGCTGGTTCAAATCCTGAATATCTGGGTGAATCTCTAGTGGGTGAAGAACAAAATATTTTTCTACCTTTTATGAAGCATTTTGTGTCCAAACCCAGCTCCCGTTGTCCTGAAATTAGTTCCAATTTCTTCAAGGTTCTGGTATTATATGACCTATCAGTTTTGTTTTCCATGGTGGGAGGTTTATTTTTCCCCATAGGCCTTCATTAGTGTCTTTTGTTAGCTGTGGAGAGAGGCTTCCCTGGGGACTGTTAGCCAGATGCCACTTTGAATAACAACAGCAACAGCTAACATTTACTGAGCACTTACCATGTACCATCCACCCATTTTCTCATTTATTCACAACAACCCTCATTTAACCTCTCTAAGACCAGTTTGCCAAGGACACTCTCTGCTAAGGGCACACACTGCCATGTGCATGTATTTAAAATCATTTGCAAACTTCCAGGCTGTCTGGGATTCAAACAAATATACCATCTTTTTAATGCTTTTCTAAATTTCTTAGCCTTTCTGACCCTGACTTGACCCCTCAAATGCCAGTATTTCCTTCTCCTTCCCTGGCATGGTGATGTGATACATAACCTCATTAGCTAACTCTGTGATTAATCTCTCATTTGATATATATCTCATGTCAGTCATGCCTTATAATTGGGCATTTAGTAACCAAATTTAAGTCAAAAAAATTAAAAATTTTTTTAGTCGGAGAAGTTATAGGTTCCAGGTATTTGAGTGAATGTTTTACTTCTCTGTGCCATTTTTGTAAACTTTATGGAAGAAAGGTCTTTTGTAAAGAATATATGGGTCATATACCCTTTCAGAGAAACACACGACATAAAATGTTAACAACTGTAGAGAAGTACTTTACGTGAGCACCAGATTCACTAGTAGACAGTCACGGGAATGCTAAGAAGGCAGAACACCTATACAAAATGGTTACAAATTGGATTTTCTGGAAAGCTTTCGAGATGGAGTTTAACATGCACAATGTTTTTTAGGGAGTAATCTTGGGATAAACACCTGTGGAAAGAAGGAAACGGCAGTAGGATTGAATAGCGGGAGAAGCTGGGTTGTGATGCAAGATCAACGGCCTCAGCTAACCCTCTCTCAAGGAGGTCAGAGTCTTCGGAGTTCTCCCTCTTTGGGTCAAGATAGTCGGATTGTTAAAATGTCTTTTCAATCAGCAATTGGAAGAGGAACATCTGAGAAGGGAGTGGCCTTGGTGAAACTGCTCTTTGCAGCCTGAGGCAATCTCTGAAGGTGCTGACCTTGAAGGCTGACTGCTGGCAACAACCTGTCCTTCACTGAAGGGGGATCTAGGCAGAGGAGCATCACAGGATCCACCACAATGATCCTCTCTGAAAAGTCAGTCATTTCAGAGATGACCAAACTGCTTCAGAATGTTTCCAATTACTCTAAGGCTTCCTGTAATTCTACAGTACTTTTTAAAGTCCTAATAAGATGAAGATTCATATGAATCACTACTTTCCATGGGACTTAGCTAGTAATCACTAAATACCAGATCATTTGGAAAAGGAAAAGAACTGACTTTCACTGAGCACTTTCTGGCTCAGGTCTTTAAGATACATAATTTCATGTCACTGGCCCAAAAGTTTACAGATGAGAAAAAGGAGACAGAAAACTTAGCCACAGCTGGTCAATTGTATAATTAGAACTAAATCACCACAAAACTCTTGATTCAGTAGGATGGCTCATCCTGACAAAGTAACCGTGATGTCAGACACACCCCACTCCTGGCTTTTCGGGTGTTTTGGCAAATGGTGGCAGAGCCGATGGCCAGGGAACCTGGGCCAGAGCAGATGGTCTGGATGGTGCCCAACACTGTCCCAGGAGAGAACAAAGGGCTGCCGTGCTATCCCTGGACAAATGTATTAGGCACAGCCTTCTTGGAAACCTCCAATGAGAGAGGATCTATTAAACATGTCCCCTTGCCAAGGTCGTCAATGATCCCAGCATACTGATGGGTCTTTCATGCCTTGAAGGAACCTAAGACACAGAACCCATCGATCAACTAGTATTTTCTGAGAGCATGTGCCACATGCTTGGGCATCAGAGGAAACACAAAGAGATTTAAGAACAGCATGTTATAGTCAAAACAGCACTGGCTTCCCACTTCACTTAGAATAAAATCCAAATTCTTTGTCACGGCTTATAATTCTTGCCCTTACTTCCCCCCTCTTTCTCAGATCTTCCCCACCCCCTTGTTCACTTCAGCCACACTGTTTTTTTCACTAGCTATGCCATTTGCCTGGAACAAATCTTCCCCAAATCTCTGTGTAACTGACTTGTTCTCTTCCTCTAGGTTGCAGCTCAGATTTTTCTGTTTCAGAGAGATTTTCTCTGATTCCCACAGCTAAAGTCGGCCTCTATTTGACACTGTTTTATTTTCTTCATGGCACTTTTCACTTTCTGAAGTTATCTTCTTTGCTCATGTACTTGTTCCTCATCTGTCTCCCTAAAATATGTAAGCTACATGGGAATCTGGACCTTCTTTACCCATAGTACTTAGAACAGTGCTTGACACATAATAGGGACTCAAATACTTGCAGAATGAATAAAGTAAGAGAGACCTAAGTTCCATTTCTGCTTCTGTAAGTTGTGTGAGATTGGGAGGATCATTTAACCACTTTGAATGGAAGCTCATTCATCTAGAATAAGAGTTAGCACACTATGGCTCAAAGACTAAATATAGCTGGTCACCCAATTTTGTAAAGAAAGCATTATTGGAACACAGACATGCTCATTCATTTATGTATTGTCTCTAACTCCTTTAATGCTATAAGGGCAGAGGTGAGTAGTTGAGACAGCATCTGGCTCACAAAGCTTAAAATACATACAATCAGACCCTTTAAGGAAAGAGTTTGCAAACCGTTGGTGATCATAACATCTGCAGCATTTTTGTAAGGAACGAATGAGAAGATGCATGTGAAAGATCTTTATGAAGTAAAAAATGCTACTCATGTCAGGGGTCAACTTTATTAACTAAGAAGATGATTGTCATGAAGCCACTGCAATCAATCAGTCAATGACTGTGTAAAAGAACGGCACTGACTTATAAGACCCAGACTATTTCAAGAGGACTTCAGAAAAGTGTGAAATCATCCTTTTGGGCATAGCCCTACCTGAATGAGTCCAGGCTTGGGATTACAATCACCTCACCAAAGTGGAAGTACAAAAGAAACAGACACACTTGATCAAATTTCTGCTCTACTACTCATCAGCTGTGTGCCTTTGGAATCTCATCAACTCTATCCATCAGGTTCCTCATCTGCAAAATGAGGATAGTAAATTAATATATACACACTACTGTATATAAAATAGATAATCAACAAGAACCTACTGTATAGCACAGGGAACTCTACTCAATACTCTGTAATAACCTATATGGGAAAAGAATCTGAAAAAGAATAGATATATCTATATGTATAACTAAATCACTTTGCTGTACACCTGAAACTAACACAACATTGTAAAGTAAATATACTCCAATATAAAATTTTTTAAAACGTACTGATATTCCATAGGATTGTTGTGAGGATCAAATGAGATAATGCATGGAAAGAGATAGCACCTAGCTCATTGTCAACATCAATGGCAATTGTTATCATCGTCATCTTCATTGTCGTCATCTAGCTACTTCTCCCACGTTCTGAACTAATTCAGTGGCTAAGGAAACAAGTTGGTGTACTGGTCCCATTACACACTAGAGAGGTCTGCACTGGATGCCGGGGGTCTCATTTTCCTCCCTGTTTCTTCTGTATTCATCTGCTCTCTCCAGGGCTGAACCACTCGCTTCCCAGATGACCCTTGAACCCTGGGTTTTATCCTAGCCTCTCCTCTTCCTTACTCCCTACATCTAATAGACTGCTAATTTTGCCTCCTGAAAATAATCTCTAGTATCTGGGCTCTGGGCTCTATCTTTATGGCCCAGACCCTATTTCACAAGCTCACCAGCTCTTGTCTCAACTCATATCATTGTCTCCCAGGTGGGCACCTGACTCCAGGGAACTCCAGCTTCAGCCCACCCTCCACACAGCATCAGTGTTATCCTCTAGAATAAAATCATGCCACTTCTTTACTTTAAAAGCTCTGGGATTCCTCATTGTCTACTTGTTGCATGAGGCCCTTCTAAACCTGTCACCTGCCTACCTATTCAATCTAATCTTCTTTCACCTGTTTCCTGTTGACACCCTCCCCATGTGTGTGTTTCAATCACATACACCTATTTGCTGCTTCCCTGGCCAACCTATAGACCCAATAGTGAGAAAAAAATGCTTGTTGCTGTAAACTACCAAAATTTGAGGGGTTGCTTTATAAAAAGCAGCATTCTCTTAGCAGAAATATGACTAATATGTGACAGAAATTATAATTGAATAACCACGTATTGAGCTAAAATGTTTTCCCCCCCGATATAACATCTACAGCCTAATTTCACTCCACAATAAAGTCATGAATTTACAGATTCACACATAAACATATATGGAGAGGGAAATCAAATATGGTGCCCTTGGGAAACATTTGCTAGATGTGTATCTTATATACCACAACTTAATCTTCATTAGCAGGGACAATTGTCTTTTTAAAAATACCATAGTAGGGAAGTTTTAAAGAATAAAAATTATGAATCAAGAAGAATCAAAGAGGCAGAAAAATGCAGAGGAAATGGCACTCAATAAAAAGCCTGAGAAGTAACACAAAATGGGGACAATTTAGGTTGATTGAATGATGCGAGGTAGAAGAAAGGAAGCTCAGCAAGATAGAGGTCCTCAAAAGGGCAGGAAGAGTGAGAAGACTGAAAGGCCAAGCAGTGACCTGGAAGTGGATCTGAGCCAGAGGAGTCGCCTAAGAGAGGCTAGCCCTGTGGCTGAGTAAGAAGGTCTGGGTCATAGGAGAACATTGTTCCCAAGTAGAGGTAGCCATTGAATTAATTCTCTTAGGCATTTATCTGAGCACCTTAATGGGTGCTTGAAGATAATTTTGCCCGCATTAGCTACTAAGGAGACTTGACCCTCAATGAGAGATACCATTGGGTACATTAACCGCCCTGCTAATGGCCTAACCTCTTTGATAATGTCACATATACAGTTCTTTTCCCTGACTGGCTTTGAAGTCCCCCTGCCCCCGCAATAATTGCATATTGTTTCTCTTACCTTGTTGCTGGGAAGGAAGGAAAAGAGGGAGGGAGGGAGGGAGGGAGGAAGAAGACTGGAGGTGCAAAGAGCAAACTATAATTCACTCTTGGTAACTACTACAGCCCATGGACAAGGCAGTGCTGGTATCCTGGGAGTTACCAGCAAAGTAAAGATGTCCTGTTCAGTTCCCAGGGCCTTATGTGCATACTCTGAATTACCTTGATCTTCAGTCTGAAAAAGGGGACTTGAAGTGATCCAGGACTTGGAGTCCATATCCAATTTGTAGCAGACTCTTTGGATCCTTGCTGGAAAAAAAACAGGGAGAGCAGGATAAAACCCACCAGTTATCATGAGTCATCAAAGGGAAGAGAACTGTTTCATCCAGTTTTTCCAGGTAATTAACATGACATCATGTAAGAGCCCATGGTGTGAAATAGGTACTACCGTGGAGAACTGATCTCAGCTCTTTAGGGTCTCCATTTCAATGTAAACTTTGATAAACAGAAGAAAAGAAAGCAAATATGGTATCGTTTGTTATTTGGATATTTTAAAACTTTCCATCCTGGAAATTACTTCTAAGAGTAATAAGATACCAATGTCCACTGAAAAGATCTAATTTTGGTGAATTCCAAGTTTTCATGGGCCATAAACTGCTAAATCCTTGGGGACAGGTTTGTATATCTGGTTTGAAAACCCCTTTGTATCCAGAACATGTTGTACTAAATAAACAAATAAACAAATAAATATACCTCCAACATCAACAGGAAATGCCCTGGGTGATTTTGGAGATGAGCATTAATGGCATCGACGGCAGCGTCCTAGTCTAGCACACATAAGTTCAATTACGATGGAATAAGTTCAGTTATGATGCAATAAGCTATAACCTGCAGTGGTCCATTTTAGAAAACTTACTATTATTTGTATTAGAAAAAATTTTAATGGTAAAAATATAGTAATTAAGGACTTTAAATGAAAAAAAAATGTCCTAACATTCCAACAATTCCTAACCATAATAGAATAAGTAGTTAAAATAAAATTGGGAAGTGAGTGAATTGGTTTCTTCTACAGGTCTTAGTTTCCCATTTTTAAAATAAAGGGCATGGGCCAGAAAATTTCGAAGTTTCTTCCTGGTGGCAAGAGACCAAGATCTCTAAGTCTGTGTGTGAACATAGGTTAAGGGTAAACCCTCTTGCCTGCAGCCAGAGCTCCTGTGAATCTGGCATTCCATCCTTATCCCCTATCGCACTCCATTTTGCCTTAACTCACCCAACTCACCAGGAACCTCTCTACTTTACCAGGACCAATCTTCTCAACCCTTTTTTTGGACCTTGGCCAGGCTACTCCCCTCATTTGAATGTCATCCCTAGATCACCCAAATCCCATTTTGTTCTTCAAGACACAGCTCACTGTTTGCTTCCTCTATGAAGCTTTGCCTGAATAGATCAGCTCTGGCTCTTTCATTTCTCTGAGCTATTGTTTGTATCATCTACAGTGCGATTACATACAGTCCACTATGCACTGTGGATGTTTCATTTAGTTTAAGAGCTTGGACTGTGGAACCAGGCTACCTAGATTCAAACCTCATCTATACCACTTATTTACTTCATGACCTTGGGCAGTCAGTTAACCTTGATTAACCTCTCTATGTCTTGGTTTCATCACTTATCAATTGGGGATAATGTGATATGCACTTCAGAAGTTCTGTGTCATGGAACTATTTCTGGCCACATCATCTTAAGTATCCACTGAGAATGTTTCAAGAAATGTGTTCAGCATTCTACAATGTCAACACTATATAACATTTTTGTGGTCTATTAAAAAATGTGCACAGTATTATTTTAATACATTCATGTAAACATTTTAAATACAAATAAATGAATAACTCTTAATCCCACCACCTAGAGATAATTATTGTTTAAAATGTTGCATTTATTCTTACAGATATTTTTTCACAAATTGTGGTAGTTTTAAAATATGTCCAAAAAGTCTTTAACACTCCTTCCTTCAAAAGGTGGAGCCTAATTTCCTTCCCATTGAGAGTGGGTCAGACTTAGTGACTCTCTTCTAGCTATTAAAATGTGGCAAAGGTGATGGTGTACAATTTCTGAAACTAGGTCATAAAAAGCACTGCCTCTCTCTTTTTCTTTCTCCCTCCTTCTCTCCCTCTCATCCTCTCTCCCACTTTCTTTGTCTCACCACTCTCTCTGTGGGAGCCAGCTGCCATATGGGGACATTAAAGCAGCACAATAAAGTGGCACATATGGCAAAGAACTGAGGCCTCCTGCCAACAGCCACATGAGTGAGCCATCTTAGAAGCAGATCCTCCAGCCCCAGTCATGTGACATGAGTAACCCCGATCTGGAATCACCCAGCCAAGCCACTCCCAAATTCCAGACACACAGAAGCTATGAGATAATGTTGTTTTGGGGTAATTTGTTGAGCAGCAATAAATAACACACACACACACACACACATATATATATATACCGTGTGCTCTCCTGGCCCATAGCATTAATCACATACTGTATATCTAGCAATCCCATGTTTACCTGTCTTTCCACCTCTAGAGTAGAAGCTGCTTGGGAGAAGGGAATGTTTAGTTCTTAGCTGTATCTCCAGGACCTAGCACACTGCCTGCCACATTGTACAAGTTCAGAGAACTTTGATGCATAAATGAGAGAGTGAGTAATGTGGAAATAGGAGGGAAAGGGGAAGACCTTTGGTGAGAGGTGTGGCTGTGAAACAAGGGAAGTAGTAGAAACATAGTGAGTTGGAATATTAAAGTCAAGTGAAGGAGGACTGGTTCAAATCCTGGTCCTAAAACCATCGAAGCTGAAACTAAGGATGTACCCAACATTAGGCTTTGGACTCGAAATAAAGGCAAAATCTGCATCTGTCTTGGCCCTTGGAAGGCAAAATAAATAAATAAATAAACACATATCATTTCTGGTATCTTTATATTTGCATGTAATCAAAGGTCATGTGATGGTATAGATTACCCTAATATTTAGTCAATATAACACTTGTGAATGAATAACACATACAATTCTGATTTATTGTTATTATCAGAATGTTCACATCAAAATTCTAGATGTATTTGGAGGTAGGCATTCTAGATATAACTTGGAGTAAAAAAACTCATGTGGGCTTCCCTGGTGGCGCAGTGGTTGAGAGTCCGCCTGCCGATGCAGGGGACATGGGTTCGTGCCCCGGTCTGGGAAGATCCCACATGCCGCGGAGCGGCTGGGCCCGTGAGCCATGGCCGCTGAGCCTGCGCGTCCGGAGCCTGTGCTCCGCAACGGGAGAGGCCACAGCAGTGAGAGGCCCGCGTATCGCAAAAAAAAAAAACAAACAAAAAAAACTCATGTGCTTTACATATTGAAATTCTTTCAAATTGTTGAAGTATAAATGCATATTGATCTTCGCAAAAGTTAAATACTACCACAATTAATAATGATGTGAAAGCTGTTAATTTTATATTCAAAGACAATTAGTAAGAATTTTCAAATAGTTAAATAAGTAGGGACATAGATTGACAGTTTATACCATATTAAGTGAGAGTATTAGTTGATAAATTAATGAAGAAGATTAATTCCTTTCTAAACCAGCAAGCATTTTATAAAAATTTAAATACAAAGCCAAATAATAGAGATTAAACTATATCATAAGTCTATCTTTCCAGGGATTGTTTTCAGTGCTATCATTTATACTATTAAACAAGATAACATGTAAGACTGTTTCTGAACAGTTAAGAAAACATCTTTCTCAAGCAATGCACAGAGCTTTTTTGAGGGGGACTGCTTCAACTAAAGTGCATCACCATGACCAAAATTCAAGTCCAACAGATGAGGAATAGATATCCTTATCCTTAGCTGGTTACTAGTAGAGAGAAGGGAAGGCTTAATAATATGGTGGCAGCCTTACCCCCAGTAGAATCCTATGTTGACAGAAAAAGCCTCAAAATCTCTTGCTTATCCACCAGCTTCATTTGAAAGTGAGCATCCATTTGGTACCATAAATGTGTATTATAGTGATCACACGATCAATCACGCAGCTGATAGTACCTGAGAAAACACTGTCATGATCTGAAACATGTTTCTCATCCATAATGTCAATCTAGGCGGGCTTCCCTGGTGGTGCAGTGGTTGAGAGTCCGCCTGCCGATGCAGGGGACGCGGGTTCGTGCCCCGGTCCGGGAAGATCCCACATGCCGCGGAGCGGCTGGGCCTGTGAGCCATGGCCACTGAGCCTGCGCGTCCGGAGCCTGTGCTCCGCAACGGGAGAGGCCACAACAGTGAGAGGCCCACGAACTGCAAATAAAAAACAAAAACAAAACAAAACAAACAAACAAACAAAAATCATAACGTCAATCTTGTGAAAGTTCACTGTTAGATTCTTCATAATAAATATTTTGGTACATTTTCAGATTTATCCTTATGATCTAGGAGTTCATTTTATGATGGCGATGTTCAGCTTTGGCTTCAGCTTTGACTTAATATGATTTTTTAACACTGGCCTTTTAGTATTTGGCCAAAAGGTGTTTTCAGTGAACTGTAATGAAAACCATGCGTGGGTCCTGACGGGAAATAGATAATCCCTGCAATGCTTGGTAGAGGTCTGTGGCTCCAAACTTGAATAAAGGGAAATCTTGAGTGGGTTTTTTGGTTCCCAGAGGAGGGCTGGCATTGATGAGAAGATGTACCTACCTCCCTTACCCTAATTAAGGGAATAAGGGAAGTGAGATGGGGTCCCCCTGACAGAAGACAGGGGTCAGGGGGTGCGGAAAGGGTATTATTATGGGGAGGCACATTTGGTATCTTCAATAGGCCAAGCACTGCTGAGAAGAGATGCATAAAAGAACCTTATGATATTGCAGTAACAAAATTAAACCCCCTTCTTAGATGGGACTTCAGGCAGGACCTCCTCAGTCCAGATTTCTCTTTAGACCAAATGCTATCAGCATGAGGATTGGAGATGTTTGGGTGTCTACTGACAGATGCAGGAATTAATTAAGCATAGTAGTGGAGGTGCTATGAGGCTGCAGGGATTAGAATCCTCAGGGTCACCAGGTTGCCAGTGTGGAGCTCAGCTGTCCAGACCCCTAACTGCTTACCGGCTGCTTACTTCTCCTCATTGTTCACAGAGACACTTGAAGCAGAATAAAATTTACCTTCCAATTGCACAACACGCCTAAATTGTTCCCTACAATTCCTGAACTTATCTGGATACTTACTGAGCACCTAATAGGAAGAAAACTGATATTCAAAAGAGCCCTTGGCATTGTCATAGAACAAGGTGATTAGGAGTCTGAAATATGGATTCCATCAGCTCTTTGACTACATCAGCTTTTTGACCTTGGGCAAGTTGTTAAAAATTCCTGAGTCCTAGTCTTCCTCATCTGTAAAATGAGATTAAAACTCTGGCAGGACAGATGAACTGTAGCTACATAAGCATAAGCTCTGTTCATTCTGGATTCGGGATTCAGGCAAATCAGGAAGCGGCTGGGGTCTGTTTAAGGGCAGCCCAAGGAGCTAACAGGAAAGACTACCTCCCAAGAGAAAGCAAAATCCAACCAGTTTGACTCAAGACCGAGGGGGCAGCAAATTTATAGTATCACCAAAACTCTGATCAAAATATTTTAGTTAACATCTTAGTGTACTCAACGATGGAAAGTGTACACTATTATAGTATTTGCCAATTTGGAGATTTCTGCGGGTTTAGGGAGGTATCCCTCTCAAGTGTCAAAGGCTTAATGTATTATCTTATAGATCCTCGCTATTCTTTTAGACAATATTTAAGTTGGTTCCCAAACTCTGGGATAGCAGGAAGCTTATATAAGCTACTAAAGGCAACTGAAATCCATAGCAAATAATAAGTTATTTGCTTAGATTTCCTGGGCAGGGGCTGTTTTCATCAGGTTATGTGAGAACATCCACCGCCTGAGCAGGGAAATTTATTTATGTATTTACTGAGAGCTCCCTATGAGTAAAGTACTAAATAAATAGTGTGCTTAGACAAGGGATCACAAAGGCAGCAGGACGTGAGCCCCGCTCTCAGGTTATTTGTACTTCAGTTTGACTAAAAGTAACAATAATAATTTATATCTCTGTGACATTTTCCATTTTTCAAAGAGTTTTAATACCTATTCTCATTTCATCTTCAAAGATTCCTATAAGACAAGTACAATTAACTCCACTTTAAAGATGAGGAAACTGGGGTTCCAAGAAGTAAAGACATTTTTCTAAGGTCATGAAATGAACACATAATCACGATTCAAACCCAGGTCTTCTGACTCTTGGTTTAATGGTCTCATGTACCATAGCTGCATCTTGAAGAGGAAAATCTATGCCTTTGCTAAATCAGGGTGGAAGGGAAGGAGCAGAAAATGTTTTTGCTTGATTTCCCCAATCAATCAGGGCCCAGTCAGGGCCTATTATAATCCGTCTGGCCCTGGCAAAGATGCCATGCAGGAACTAGGGGAAAAAGAGGACTTTTTCTCTACCATTCAAAGGCTTTCAAATTAACTTCATGTTAAGAAGCAAGTGGAAAAAAAATAGAAAGTGTTAAGAAGACTTGAACTAGACCCAATGGGGTGGTAACACACTCTTACAGTATGATGGTCCTTGTCCTTATGGGGCTTAGGGTGCCTTTCCTGTTCACCTTTATATGTCCCAGCGCCTGCCACAGGGTCTGGGACATAGTAAGTATAGGTACTCAATAAAAAATATGTTGTGTAAATAAAAGATCAACAGGAGCAAACAGATAACCATGAAACACACCTTAGCATATATTGTAATTTCAAACATGACAAAGAAGGAATCACAAAGCAATAGGAATTAGATGCTTATCTAACACAAGGGATTTGGAAAATTAACTATTTGTAGAAAATCAAGTTAGAACCGTATTTTATAATATAATCTCATAATGTCAAGTAAACGCCAGATGAATCAATGAGTCAAATGACAAGAACAAAACTATTTTTAAAGGCAGAACTAACCCGAAATTATAATTTCATTAATTTCTGACTGACAAGGGATTTCTAAGTATAAATATAAAGTAAGAAATCATACTATAAACAGCTAACAACATGATTACATAAAAAGAAGATTTGGTTCTTGATTTTAAATTTTAAAATTTCTGTGTGTCTGAGAACACCATGAATGTCATTTGATGAACTAGGAAATATATAATAAATAAAAACAAATATTAATCATTTAACATATTAAAAATATATAAAGCATGTAAAAACCATCACTTATGCAAAAAGCTAACAACCCAGTAAGAAAAAACATAAATACACTAAGAAAAATGGTCAAAGGACATAAGAAACTAATTCATAGAAGAAAAAAATGGAAAATAGCTGCAAAAATATTCAACCTCACTGCTAATCAAAGAAAAATAAAAGAACAGTGAAATATTTTTTACCTACTATATTTGTAGAAATTTAATTATAATGTTCAATACTATCAAAAGCATGATGAAATGGCCCTCCTGTAAAATGATGGTAGAAATTAAAATGGTACAAACTTTCTAGAAGGCAACTTGGCAATTGTTTACCAAATTTTTTTCATGTGCATAGTCTATAAATCAGTACAGGTATACCTCCCAGATATTGTGGGTTGGGTTCCAGACCACCGCAATAAAGCAAATATCGCGAAAAAGCGAGACGAGTCACACGAATTTTTTGGTTTCCCAGTGCATATAAAAGTTATATTTACACTATAGTGTAGTTTATTAAGTGTGCAATAGCATTATGTCTAAAAAAAAGACAATGTACTTGGCTTATTTTAAAAATACTTTATTGCTCAAAACTAACCATCATCTGAGCCTTCAGCGAGTCATGACCTTTTTGCTAGTTGAGGGTCTTGCCTCTATGTGGATGGCTGCTGACTGATCAGAGTGATGGTTGCTGAAGATTGAGGATGGTGTGGCAATTTCTTAAAATAAGACAGTGGTGAAGTTTGCTGCATCAACTGACTCTTCCTTTCATGAACAGTTTCTCTGTAGTGTGCACTGCTGCTTGATAGCATTTTACCCATAGTAGAACTTCTTTCACAATTGGAGTCAGTCCTCTCAAACCCTGCCACTGCTTTATCAACTAAGTTTATGCAGTATTCTAAATCCTTTGTTGTCATTTCTACACTCTTCACAGCATCATCATCAGGAGTGGATTCCATCTCAAGAAACCACTTTCTTTGCTCATCCATAAGAAGCAATGCCTCATCCATTAAAGTTTTATCATGAGATTGCAGCAATTCAGTCACATCTTCAGGCTCCACTTCTAATTCTAGTTCTCTTGCTATTTCCACTCCATTGCAGTTCCTTCTTCCATTGAGTCTTGAATCCCTTAAAGTCATCTATGAGGGTTGGAATCAACTTCTTCCAAACTCGTGTTAATGTTGATATTTTGACTGCTTCCCATGAATCATGAATGTTCTTCATGGCATCTAGAATGATAAATCCTTTCCAGAAGGTTTTCCATTTACTTTGCCCAGATCCATCAGAGGAATCACTACCTATGACAGCTATAGCCTGACAAAATATATTTCTTAAATAATAAGACTTAGAAGTAAAAATTACTCTGGCTGTTGTTCTAGCAGTCATGAAAACAACATGAAGCTCACTGCACATCTCCATCACAGCATCTGGGTACACTGTCAATGAGCAGTAATATTTTGAAAGGAATCTTTTTTTCTGAGCAGTAGGTCCCAACAGTGCACTCCATATATATATATATATATATATATATATATATATATATATATATATTAAGTAAACCATGTTGTAAATAGATGTGCTGTCATCCAGGCTTTCTTGTTCCATTTTTAGAGCAGAGGCAGAGTAGATTTAGCATAATTCTTAAGCGCTCTAGGGTTTTTGAATGGTAAATGAGCACTGGCTTCAACTTAAATTCACCAGCTACATTAGCCCCTAACACGAAAGTCAGTCTGTCCTTTGAAGCCAGGTGTTGACTTCTCCTCTCTAGCTATGAAAGTCCTAGATGGCATCTTCTTCCAATTGAGGACTATTTCATCTACATTGGAAATCTGCTGTTTAGTGTAGCCAGCTTCATTAATAATCTTAGCTAGATCTCCTGGAAAACTTGTAGCTTCTACATCAGCACTTGCTGCTTCACCTTGCACTTTTTTTCCCCCACAATGCTACTCACTTTATAATTTCAGTCTTCACACTGTTCAATTCTAAAAGCTTCAAAAACATTTTAATTGAAGTATAGTTCCTGTACAATATTATATAAGTTATGGGTGTACAAGATAGTGATTCACAAATTTTAAAGGTTATACTCCACTTATAGTTATTATAAAATATTGGCTATATTCTCTCTGTTGTACAATATATCCTTGCAGCTTACTTTATACCTAATAGTTTGTATCTCTTACTCCCCTACCCCCATAGTGCCCCTCCCCCCTCCACTGGTAACCACCAGTTTGTTCTCTATATCTGTGAGTCTGCTTCTTTTTTTTAATATTCACTAGTTTGTTGTATTTTTTGATTCCACATATAAGTGATATCATACAGTATTTGTCTTTCTCTGTCTGACTTATCTTACTTAGCACGATGCCCTCCAGGTCCGTCCATGTTGCCACAAATGGCACATTTTCATTCTTTTTTATGGCTGAGTAGTATTCCATTGTGTATGCGTATATATATATATATATATATATATATATATATATATATACCCCACATCTTCTTTATCCATTCATCTGTTGATGGACACTTAGGTTGCTTCCATTGCTTGGCAATTGTAGATAAGGCTGCTGTGAACATTGGGGTGCATGTATCTTTTCGAATTAGTGTTTCTGTTTTTTTGGATGTATACCCAGGATTGGGATTGCTGGGTCATATGGTAGTTGTATTTTTAGTTTTTTGAGAAACCTCCATAATGTTTTCCACAGTGGCTGCACCAGTTTACATTCCCACCAACAGTGTACGAGGGTTCCCTTTACTTCACATCCTCACCAACATTTGTTATTTGTGTTCTTTTTGATGATAGCCGTTTCTGACAGGTGTGAGGTAATATCTCACAGTGGTTTTGATTTGCATTTCCCTGATGATTAGCAATGTTGAGATTTTTTTTCATGTGCCTGTTGGCTATCTGAATTTCCTCTTTGGAAAAATGTCTATTCAGTTCTTCTGCCCACTTTTTTAATCAGGTTTTTTTTTTGATGTTGAGTTGGTATGAGCTGTTTATAGATGTTGGATATTTTAAGCTTTTAAGTTTAGTTAGGTCCCATTTGTTTATTTTTGCTTTTATTTCTTTTGCTTTAGGAGACAGATCCAAAAAAATATTGCTACAATTTATGTGAAAGAGTGTTCTGCCTATGCTTTCCTCTAAGAGTTTTATAGTATCCAGTCTTACAAATAGGTCTTTAACCCATTTTGAGTTTAGTTTTGTATATGGTGTTAGAGAATGTTCTAATTTCATTCTTTTACACGTAGCTGTCCAGTTTTCCCAGCACCACTTATTGAAGAGACTGTCTTTTCTCCACTGTATATTCTTGCCTCCTTTGTCATAGATTAATTGGCCATAAGTGCATGGGTTTATTTCTGGGCTCTCTATTTTGCTCCATTGATCTCTGTGTCTGTTTTTGTCACTTTGCACTTTTATGTTATGGAGGTGGCTTCTTTCCTTAAACCTCATGAATCAACCTCTGTTAGCTTCAAACTTTTCTTCTGCAGCTTTCTCACCTTTCTCAGCCTTCATAGAATTAAAGAGGGTTAGGCCTTTGCTCGGGATTGGGATTTAGCTTAAAGGAATGTCGTGGCTGGTTTTTCTTTTTGTTGTTGTTGTTTTTGTTTTTAGCTGCGTTGGGTTTTCTTTGCTGTGGGCTTTCTCTAGTTGCGGTGAGCGGGGGCGACTCTTCATTGCGGTGCGTGGGCTTCTCATTGCAGTGGCTTCTCTTGTTGTGGAGCATGGGCTCTAGGCACGCGGGCTTCAGCAGTCGTGGCACAAAGGTTCAGTAGATGTGGCTCGCAGGCTCTAGAGTGCAGGCTCAGTAGTTGTAGTGCATGGGCTGAGTTGCTCTGAAGCATGTGGGATCTTCCCGGACCAGGGCTCGAACCCCTGTCCCCTGCATTGGCAGGCAGATTCTTAATCACTGCACCACCAAGGAAGCCCTCGTGGCTGGTTTGATCTTCTATCCAGACCACTAAAACTTTCTCCATATCAGCAATAAGGCAGTTTTGCTTTCCTATCATTCATGTGTTCACTGGACTAGCACTTTTAATTTTCTTCAAGAACTTTTCCTTTTCATTCACCACTTGGCTAACTGTTTGGTGCAACAGGCCTAGCTTTCAGCCTGTCTCAGCTTTCAACATGCTTTCCTCAGTAAGCTTAATCATTTCTAGCTTTTGATTTAAAGTGAGAGAGGTGTGACTCTTCCTTTCACTCGAACACTTAGAGGGCATTGTAAGGTTATTAATTGCCCTTATTTCAATATTGTGTCTCAGTGAACAGGGAGGCTCGAGGAGAGGGAGAGAGATGAGGGAACGGCTGGTTGATGGAACAGTCAGAACACACACAACACTTATTGATTAAGTTTGCCGTCTTACATGGGCATGGCTTGTCGTGCCACAAAACTTTTACAATAGTAACATCAAAGATCACTGATCACAAATCACCATAACAAATCTAATAATAATGAAAAGGTTTGAAATATTGAGAGAATTCCTAAAAAGTGACACAGAGACATGAAGTGAGCAAATGCTGTTGGAAAAATGGTGCTGAAAGACTTGCTCAACACTGGGTTTCCGCAAACCTTTTCTTTGTAAAAAAACACGATATCTGCAAAGCACAATAAAGTGAAGTGCAATAAAATGAGGTATACCTGTAATTTTGCTTCTATAAAATCATCCAAAAGAAACAGAGATGCAAAAAGATGAATATACAATGGTTTTCTTCATAGGCATCTTGATAATAGTGAAAAAAATGTAAACCCAATACTCAACACAAGGGAATTGTTAGGCAAATGATTCATAAGATGGAATGCTAAGCAGTCATTAAAAGTCAGGTTTTAGAATATTTATTGAAATACAAACTATTTGATATGTCCAAAAAAGATAAAAACAGAAGACCACAGAAGAGTATTATAACATGATACTATTATTTTGAAGGAGAAAGAAGGAAGAAAAGAAGGGAGGAAGAGAGAAGGAAAAGAGAAGAATAATGGAATAGTAACCTCTGTTGATATTTTATTATACATCCCAGAATGGTGACATTGCAAGGGATTTCTTAGTTGTTGTTTTGGCTTTGCTATCCTGTTTTAAAATTCTTTTCAAATTTTTGTAATTGAAAAATTATTTATTTAAGACTGCAAAGAATACCCAGAAATCTCTGGGAAGTAGGATTACAAATATTTTTCATTTTCTTCTTGATTCTTCTCTGTATTTTTTCAGTATTTTTACAAAGAGCATGAATTATTTTTATTGATAGGGAAAAAGTTCTTTTTTACACAAAGAAGATATGGGTATCTCTTGAGTGTGACATTCTATTTCAACATAGTATTTGTACAATACTATGAAATATATTTTTAATAATAAAGATCTGGTCTGAATAAGCTAGAATAGATAAAGAGTTCAAAATGGATACAAATTTGGCAGTGAGTCCTAGGTATCAAATATCCTCTCAATTCTTTCCACAAGGAAACTGTGACAGAAATGAAGACTTATTCCCCTCATTTTCTGTTCGGCTTCCATGACAGCCTGTGGGATGGAAAAGGCTTAGCTGCAGGCCTTGTCGCTTTGTGCTCAGAATTTGAGGGAGAAAGGAACAATAGTTGGGGTGTGGTTGAATGGAGACGTCTTAAGAATAGTATTTATAGGGTCTGTACACATTTTTTTCAAGATCCTACAAGTTAAAAAAAAAGGTTGCTGTAAATATTTTGTTTATTTCACCTCTGTTTCGAGTTTAAATAATATCGAGCAACTTTTCAATAAATAATATTAAAAGATAACAGTGGCTGACATATTGAGTGCTTGCTTGCTCAATGCCAAGCACTGTATTAAATTTTGGCCATACAGTTCTTCTTTTAATCTGAACAGCAACCCTATGAGATAGGAACTATTTGAATCCCTATTTGAAAGATTTTAGAAAAGTGAGCTCAGAGAGGTCCCTGGTGCCAAAAAGGTTGGGGACCGCTGCTTTATAATCCATTACCTAATGTATCTACTAAAGCTAAAAAACGACCAACAAAAATGCATTCATGGGCTTCCCTGGTGGCGCAGTGGTTGAGAGTCCGCCTGCTGATGCAGGGGACACGGGTTCGTGCCCCAGTCCAGGAGGATCCCACATGCCGCGGAGCGCCTGGGCCCGTGAGCCATGGCCGCTGCGCCTGCGCGTCCGGAGCCTGTGCTCCGCAATGGGAGAGGCCACAACAGTGAGAGGCCTGCGTACCGCAAAAAAAATAATAATAATAAAATAAAATAAAATAGATAAGAAAATAAATGCATTCACATGGTCACCAAAAGACACATACTAAGTAGAAAGTTAACTAGTAGCACCGTTCTTAAAAGCCCAAAACTAGAAACTACCCAAATGCACATCAGCTATTGAACAGATAAATTGTAGCATATTTACACAGTGGAATGCTATACAGCCATGAGAATGAATTATTTAAACTACATGCAACGAATAGATGAATATCACAAACATAACATTGAGCAAAAGAACTCAGGCCCCAAAGAGCACATCATGTACGATTCAACTTACTTATTTAAAACATGCAAAAGACAATCAAAATGAATCTATGGTTTCAAAATCTGGATAGTGATTACTCTTTGAGGTTGGAAGGTGGTGGCGGTTGAAGCCTAGATAGTGGCACATGAGGGGTTTCTGAGATGCTAGTAATGTTCTATTTCTTGATCTAGTTCCTGGTTACAAGAACGTGCTTACCTTGTGAAAATGAATTGAGCTGTACAGCTGCCATATGTGTACCTTTCTCTATGGCTAGTGACTCCAGAGGAAAAAAGTAGTTGATGACGGACATCTAGTTTAGTTGCTACTATGGGGAATTCTAAAACGCACAAGAAAGTAGTATTTACAGAGTGACAAAGGTGGATCATGGAAATACTGATCTGATAATGATCAGCTTTCTGAGATATAAACAATTAGCCCTGGGGAGTGACAAAATAATATGCCACAACAAGCTCATTTGGTTACTTTTTCCATCAGAATTCAGAACCACAGAGTGTCTGTTTGGACAGCAGGAAAGTGTTTGCTTTAATATCACCACCTGCAGAATGAAATTCAACCAATTAAGTTAGGAAATTGCCATTTGCAGATAATTATTATTTATCTGGTTTCTAACTTCATAGCTCTACAGCCATTTGAGGACAAGGTCTCAAAACTGCCACAGGGTGTGGTGTCGGAGTTGGTCTATTTTAACTTAATGATCTGGAAGAGGAAATAACCAGCATGGTAATGACATTGCCAACGATGCTAAATTGAGAGTGTTGCAAATGCTAATAAAGGCAGAGGAACAAAATGAGAAGACTTTGCTGATAAAATCTGGGCTTTAGTGAATAATACCAGTGCATTGAATTCCCAGTTCTCTACCCTAACAACAGATTCCTGAACACACTCCTTGTGCTTAAAATGTCTCATATCTAAAAAAATTAAATATTCTATTTCAGCTCTGCAATTTTAAATAAACTTTTAAAATTTTAGAATAGGATTAAATTTACAGAAAAGTTGCAAAAACCGTACGAAGAGTCCCCATATACCCCACACCCAGTTTTCTCTATTATTAACATGTTACATTAGTATGGTATATTTCTCACAATTAATGAACCAATATTGATACATTATTACTTATTAAAGTTCATACTTTTTGCAGATTTTCTTAGTTTTTACCTCATGTTCTTTTCTGTTCCAGGATCCCATCCTGGACACTATATTCCATTTAGTCATCATGTCTCCTTAAGCTCCTCTTGACCGTGACAATTTCTTAGACTTTACTTTTTTGGACCTTGACAGTTTTGAAGAGCACTGGTCAGATATTTTGTAGAATGTCCCTCAACTGGAATTTCTCTGATATTTTTCTCATGATTAGACAGGGATTATGGGTGTTGGGAAAGAAAACCAGAGAAACAAAGTACCAATCTCAACACATCATATCCAGGGCACATACTATCAACATGCTTTATCACTTTTGATGTTGACCTTGATCACCTGGCTAAGATACTGTTTATCAGATTTCTCCACTGTACTTACTTTCTTTTCCCCCCAGCAAGATTTCATCTTTTTTATGGCTGAGTAGTATTCCACTGTGTGTGTGTATGTGTGTGTGTGTGTGTGTATCTCACATCTTCTTTATCCATTCATAATTAATTTACGACAAAGGATCAAAGAACATACAATAAAGAAAAGATAATCTTTTCAATAAAGGGTGTTGGGAAAACTGGACAGCCACTTGGAAAAATTTAAACTAGACCACTATCCCACACCATACACAAAAATCAACTCAAAATGGATTAAAGACTTGAATGTAAGACCTGAAACCATAAAACTCCTAGAAGAAAACATACTATGCTCTTTGACACTGGTCTTAGCATATCTTTCTAGATATGTCTCTTCAGGTGAAGGATACAAAAGCAAAAATAAACAAATGGGACTACATCAAACTAAAAAGCTTCTGCTCAGCAAAGGACTCTTTCTGCTTTCTTTTGAGTGTTTTAATGGTATATTTTTGACCATTTGCATTTAAGATGACTATTGATATAGTTGGATTAATATCTACTATGTAATTGTTTTCTATTTGCATTTTTCTGTTTCTTATTCTCCTTTTTTATGCCTTCTCTGGTGTTAATTAAGTATTTTACATGCCTTCTCTGGTGTTAATTAAGTATTTTATATGATTCCATTTTATCTCCTCTATTAGAGTATAAATTACAGTCAACTTTTAAAAATTTTAGTGACGGTCCTAGAGTTTCCAATATATGCTTTTAACTAATCTAATTTCATCTCTAAATAACACTATATTGCTTTAAGTGTAGTACAAGTACCTTAAAATAGAGTATTCACAATTTTCCCTCCCATTTTTGTAACATTTCTGTCATTCATTCATTTCAGATTTCATTTCATTTATCCATACGTTATAATCACTCAATATATTGTTACTATTATTACTTTAAGCAGTTGTTTTTAGATCAATTAAGAATAAAAAATTAAAAGATTTTATTGTATTTTCAATTATTTATTCCCCAGTGCTCTTCCTTTCTTTTTGTAGATCCAAGTTTCTGACCTATATCACTTTCCTTCTACCTGAAGAACTTCTTTTAACATTTCTTGCAGGGCAATTCTGCTGGCAATGAATTCTCTCAGTTTTTTGTTTGAGAAAGGTTTTATTTCTCCCTCATATTTGAAAGATAATTTCTTTGGATATAGAATTATAGGTTGGTGATTTTTTATTTTCAGCTCTTTAAATATTTCATACCACCTTTTTCTTGCTTGCATGGTTTCTGATTAGAAGGCCACTATAATTTTTCTTATAGAAGTATAGTTGATTTACAATGTTGTGTTAATTTCTGCTGCACAGCAAAATGATGCAGTTATACATATATATGTGCATTCTTTTTTATATTCTTTTCCATTATGGTTTATTACAGGATATTAAATATAGTTCCCTGTGCTATACAGTAAGACCATGTTGTTTATCCATTCTACATACACCAGTTTGCATCTGCTAACTCCAAACTCCCACTCCATCCTTCCCCCACCCACCCCTCCCCCTTGGCAACCACAAGTCTGTTCTCCATGTTTGGGAGTCTGTTTCTGTTTTATAGATAAGTTCATTTGTGTCATATTTTAGATTCCATATATAAGTGATATCATGTATTTTTCTTTCTCTTTCTGACTTACTTCACTTAGTATGATAATCTCTAGGTCCATCCATGTTGTTGCAAATGGCATTATTTCATTCTTTTTTATGGCTGAGTAATATTCCATTGTATATATGTGCCACATCTTCTTTATTCATTCACCTGTTGATGGACATTTAGGTGGCTTCCATGTCTTGGCTATTGTAAATAGTGCTGCAATGAACATTGGGGTGCATTTATCTTTTTGAATTATGGTTTTCTCTGGATATATGCCCAGGAGTGGGATTGCTGAATCATATGGTAGTTCTATTTTTAGTTTTTTGAAGAACCTCCATACTGTTTTCCGTAGTGGCTGCACCAAGTTACATTCCCACCAACAGTGTAGGAGGGTTCCCTTCTCTCTACACCCTCTCCAGCATTTGTTATTTGTAGACTTTCTAATGTTGGAAGGCCACTGTAATTCTTATCCTCATTTCTGTATAGGTAAAGTGTTTCCACTCCCCCTGCCACCCCCTCCAAGTTTCTGGCTTCTTTCAAGATTCACTCTTTGTCTTGGGGTTTCTGCAGTTTAAATATGATATATCTAGTTATGTTTTGTTTGTTTGTTTGTTTTTTGGAGGGGGAGCTATTTTTCTTGCTGGTGTTTTCTGAGCTTCCTTGTGTCTGTCATTAGTTTTGGAAAGTTCCCCGCCATTTTTGCTTCAAATTGCTCTGCTCCATTCTTTCTCTTCTAGTATTCCAGTTACATGTATATTATACCTTTTGGAATTGTCCCTTAGTTCTTGGATGCGCTTTTCTGGTTATTTTCCATTGTTTATTCTCTTTGCACTTCAGTTTGAGAAGGTTCTATTAACCTATCTTCAGACTCATTGAATCTTTCCTCTGTCTAGTCAAATCTACTGATGAGTCCATCAGTAGCATTTCCTTTTGATTCTTTCTAGAGTTTCAATCTCTGTACTTAACATTACCCATCTGTTCTTCCATGTTGTCTTTTTCCATTAGAGCCCTGTGTACAAAAACTATATATTGCCTGCCGTTTTAGTAAACAATAACTACTTCCTGCCATCAAGCCATCAGCCACTGCAGCCACCCCCGACAGTGCACCCTGAGGGGAATTCAGGATGGAGAAAAACCTATACTGGTCCTAGATAGTTAAGATGCATAGCAAAGGAATAATTTCAATGAGCTCAGACTCTTGTATGTTCCCATACATAGAAAAGCACTAAAATCATTAACTTGAGATGTCTGTTCTTTTGTGATTAGCAGAAACCTTTTGATGTATGACGACATGTTTTGTTTTGTTTTGTTTACCAGCAAAAACTCCTAAATATATCCTGGTTCCTCCCTTACCTCTGTGGAACAGTCCCTCAACTCCTGTCTGAGAAGCTATCTCCCTTCCCAGGCTATAGCCTTCAGTAAGACCCTGAATAAAACATAACTTTCAACTTTTAGGTTGTACAATTTTTTAGACAGCAGCCCTTATATATTAATCACTGTTATTTTAAACTGTCTGTCTAATACTTCCAACATCTGTGTCATATCTGAGTCTGGTTTTTATGATTGCTTTATCTCTTCAGACTGTGTTTTATCTGGCCCCTAGGCATGCCTTGTAATCTGTTGTTGAAAACCAGACATGTTATACTCGGTAATAAGTACTGAGGTAAAGAGGCCTTTAATGTGAGTATTAATGTTAATCTGGCTAGAAATTGGGCTCTGTTTAATGTTTTCTGTAGCTATTAGTGCCAAAGACTTCAAAATACTCTAGTGTTCTTCCCCAAAACAAAAACAAGGACACTTCCTAAAGTACTCCTTCTCAGAGAAAGTGTGTCTCACCGTTCTTTCCGCTATAGTTCACCATTACTATACTGGGGCCTTGTTGGTGTGGTGGTAAGTATGTGGGAGGTGAGCATTCTATAATGTTCTGCTTAAATCTCAGTGTTTTAGTGGTCCTGTCTCAGGGCTGTAACCTTCACAAATATCTCTCCAGTGGCATAGCTTTTTTTCCCCTGCCCCCTACTCTCTTCCTGGCTGCAGTATTCACAAACTATTTCCCAAGTGAAGCTCTGACCCCTGTTGATCATGTTTTTCCACCCTAGGTAAGACAGGAGGGCTAGAGGGGCCTGGCTGAAGTGGGAGGGATGCTCTTCCTCCATTTGAGGTAAGTATCAGGAAATGTCTTTTCCCTTGGAGGGTAGGTCTTTGTTATGCAGAAGACCCTGGGAGTATTTCATGACATTTACTATTCTCCTCCCCCTGCCAGAACCATGAGGGGATCTTTCTCCAACCTCCACCGGGAGAATCTAGTGGGCGTTTGGAGGTAAAACCCACAAAATTCTGCGTCTCTTTAAAACTGCAGCCCCAGGATTTTCTTACTCTCTTGCTAGTCCACACTCAGCCTCTGGCAATTCATCAGAATTACCATTTAAGTATTCCTATTAGTTTATATCTCCAGAGGCTTCTACTTCAGGTTAGCAGATCTCAGCTGTGACTATCTGGATGCACCTTTCTGTACAGACTTCAGAGTGATTTGCCCCAGAAACTCAGTTCTCTAGTGGTTCCAAAAAAAGTTGTTGATTTTCAGTTTGTCTAGATTTTTCTTCTCATAAGGACACGAGTGAGGACTTCTAAGCTCTTTACATGTCAGGGCTGAAACTAGGGTCTGTCCACCATTGCATTTTAATCAAATAATATGACTAAAAGATACCAACTATTATGTTTTTAAGAGGAGCATTGGGAAGTGACATTTATCTAGTGCCTGAAAATTTATAGAGTAATAATTTCATCAACAAATCATTGTTGACTGCCTACTATGTGCCAAGTCCTGCTCTAGGGGATGAGGCCACCTCAGCAAATAAAGTCCCTGCCTTTATGAAACTTACATTCCACACAGTGAGAGACAGAAAATGATGATAAGTACTATAAAGAAAAATAAAAGTAGGTAAGGATGATAGAGAGTGATGGGACGAAGGCTGGAGGATACTATTTTAAAGAAGATAAACAGATTTGCATGTATGAGGTCCTGGGGCCTATCATCTCCACTACACCTTTGTAAACAAAATGAAAAAAAAAAAAAAGAAGAAAGAGGAGAAGGAGGAGGAGGATGGGGGAGAGGAGGAAGAGACAGAAAAGCCCCTCTGAAAAGAAAAAAACTGAAAATACTCAAAGGATGTGAAGGAGTGCCCCCAGAGGGTATCTGAAAGAAAAGTATTTAGGGAACATAAAGAAGGCCGGTGTGGCTGGGGTGGATTTTTCCAAGAGTCACAGGAGAGGAAGCAATGGGAAGCCTCATCATGTGAAGCCTTATTAGCCATCGTAAGAATTCGAGTTTTCACTCTGAGTAAGACTGGAAACCACTGGAGAATTTTCAAACAGAAGTATGACATGAGTTCACATATTTTTGAAGGATTGATCTGGCTGCTGCACTTAAAACAGACTGCTGGAGGTGAGGAAGACAAGATGGAAGAAGCTACAGAGAGTATTTGGGTTGCTACTGGAATAATCCAGGGAAGAGACGATAGTGGCTTTGAGATAATGAGATGTCATCAGATTCTGGAATTATTTAGAAGGTAGAGCCAATGGAATTATTGATGGATTTGTTATATCATTTAAGCTTCATAACAACACTTACTAGAGCAAGGGTGATAACATTTGTGAAAGATGAAGAAACTGACCAAGGAGATCTTACCTAGGTCCCTGAGCTAGTGAGAGACAAATCAAGATTCAAAGCCAAATCTATCATGCTCCAAACCCCTAATTCTGACCCTCCCATTTATAACCAGTTAGAGTTATGAGGGATTTTTGAGTTAGCCCAACACTTCATTCCACAGAGGAAAAAAAGTGAAAAGGTTAAGAGACACTCTCTAGATTCTACAAGTAGCTAGGGGCAGAATTACGAAAAAACGCCCTGCCTAATGACACCTGAATGGGTCACTTTCTACTCTGCCATATGCCCTTTCATCTCATAAGTGGGAATAAAACACCAAAGATTGCAGGTAATTGTAAATTAAACCCATGTCCACATTAAAAGAGCTCTATTGCAAAATCCACTACATATGGGTCATTTTTAAGAAGGCATTACAAGACAGGGGTGATATTTCTCACATTGCATCCTGAACACTGCCTGTATTTTTAATTATTAACAGAATAATGCAGTCTACTAGACGTCTTTTTAAAAAACAGAAGAGGAAGAAAAAAGGAAATAAACAACTAAGCAAACAAAATTTATGGAATCAACTACTTCTACCTGCCTAAGAAATGTGCCAGGTGTGGCAAAATGGTTGACCTCCATGTGTTTCTTTTTTTTTTTTTAACATCTTTATTGGAGTATAATTGCTTTACACTGTTGTGTTAGTTTCTGCTATATAACAAAATGAATCAGCTATACGTACACATATATCCCCGTATGCCCTCCCTCTTGCGTCTTCCTCCCACACTCCCTATCCCACCCCTCTAGGTGATCACAAAGAACGGAGCTGATCTCCCTGTGCTATGTGGATGATTCCCACTAGCTATCTATTTTACATTTGGTAGTGTATATATGTCCATACCACTCTCTCACTTCTTCCCAGATTACCCTTCCCCTCCCCATGTCCTCAAGTCCATTCTCTACATCTGCGTCTTTATTCCTGTCCTGTTCCTAGGTTCTTCAGAACCATTTCTTTTTTAGATTCCATACATATCTGTTAGCATACGGTATTTGTTTTTCTCTTTTTGACTTACTTCACTCTGTATAACAGACTCTAGGCCCATCCACCTCACTACAAAAAATTCAATTTCATTTCTTTTTATGGCTGAGTAATATTCCATTGTATATATGTGCCACATCTCCTTTATCCATTCATCTGTCGATGGACACTTAGGTTGCTCCCATGTCCTGGCTATTGTAAATAGTGCTGCAATGAACATTGAGGTACATGAATCTTTTTTATTATTTTTTTATTTATTTATTTTTTTTGCGGTACGCAGGCCTCTCACTGTTGTGGCCTCTCCCGTTGCGGAGCACAGGCTCCGGACGCGCAGGCTCAGCGGCCATGGCTCACGGGCCTAGCCGCTTTGCGGCATGTGGGATCTTCCCAGACCGGAGCACGAACCCGTGTCCCCTGCATCGGCAGGCGGACTCTCAACCACTGTGCCACCAGGGAAGCCCACTCTTTTTGAATTATGGTATTCTCAGGGTATATGCCCAGTAGTGGCATTCCTGGGTCATATGGTAGCTCTATTTTTAGTTTCTTAGGAACCTCCATACTGTTCTCCATAGTGGCTATATCACTTTAAATTCCAACCAACAGTGCAAGACGGTTCCCTTTTCTCCACACCCTCTGCAGCATTTATTGTTTGTAGATTTTTTGATAATGGCCATTCTGACCAGTGTGTGGTGATACCTCATTGGAGATTAGATTTGCATTTCTCTAATGATTAGTGATGTTGAGCATCCTTTCATGTGTTTCTTGGCAATTGATATATCTTCTTTGGAGAAATGTCTAGTTAGGTCTTCTGCCCATTTTTGGATTGGGTTGTTTGTTTTTTTGATATTGAGCTGCATGAGCTGCTTGTAAATTTTGGAAATTAATCCTTTGTCAGTTGCTTCGTTAGCAAATATTTTCTCCCATTCTGAGGGTTGTCTTTTGGTCTTGTTTATAGTTTCCTTTCCTGTGCAAAAGCTTCTAAGCTTCATTAGGTCCAATTTGTTTATTTTTGTTTTTATTTCCATTTCTCTACGAGGTGGGTCAAAAAGATCTTGTGGTGATTTACATAATAGAATTTTCTGCCTATGTTTTCCTCTAAGACTTTTATAGTGTCTGGTCTTACATTTAGGTCTTTAATCCGTTTTGAGTTTATTTTGTGTATGGTGTTAGGGAGTGTTCTAATTTCATTCTTTTACATGTAGTTGTCCAGTTTTCCCAGCACCACTTATTAAATAGCCTGTCTTTTCTCCATTGTATATTCTTGCCTCCTTTATCAAAGATAAGGTGACCATATGTGCGTGGGTTTATCTCTGGGCTTTCTATTCTGTTCCACTGATCTATATTTCCGTTTTTGTGCCAGTACCATACTGTCTTGATTACTGTAGCTTTGTAGTATAGTCTGAAGTCAGGGAGCCTGATTCCTCCAGCTCCGTTTTTCGTTCTCAAGATTACTTTGGCTATTTGGGGTCTTTTGTGCTTCCATACAAACTGTGAAATTTTTTGTTCTAGTTCTGTGAAAAATGCCATTGGTAGTTTGACAGGGATTGCACTGAATCTGTAGATTGCTTTCGGTAGTAGAGTCATTTTCACAATGTTGATTCTTCCAATCCAAGAACATGGTATATCTCTCCATCTGTCTGTATCATCTTTAATTTCCTTCATCAGTGTCTTATAGTTTTCTGCATACAGGTGTTTTGCCTCCTTAGGTAGGTTTATGCCTTGGTATTTTATTCTTTTTGTTGCAATGGTAAATGGGAGTGTTTCCTTAATTTCTCTTTCAGAATTTTCATCATTAGTGTATAGGAATGCAAGAGATTTCTGTGCATTACTTTTGTATCCTGCTACTTTACCAAATTCATTGATTAGCTCTAGTAGTTTTCAGGTAGCATCTTTAGGATTCTCTATGTATAGTACCATGTCATCTGCAAACAGTGACTGTTTTACTTCTTCTTTTCTGATTTGGATTCCTTTTATTTTTTCCTCTCTGATTGCTGTAGATAAAACTTCTGAAACTATGTTGAATAACAGTGGTGACAGTGGGCAACCTTGCCTTGTTCCTGATCTCAGAGGAAACGGTTTTAGTTTTTCACCATTGACAACGATGTTGGCTGTGGGTTTGTCATATATGGCCTTTATTATGTTGAGGTAAGTTCCCTCTATGCCTACTTTCTGGAGGGTTTTTATCATAAATGGGTGTTGAATTTTGTCAAAAGCTTTTTCTGAATCTATTGAGATGACCATATGGTTTTTATCCTTCAGTTTGTTAATATGGTGTATCAGATTGATTGATTTGTGTATATTGAAGAATCCTTGCATTCCTGGGATAAATCCCATTTGATCATGGTGTATGATCCTTATGATGTGCTGCTGGATTCTGTTTGCTAGTATTTTGTTGAGGATTTTCGCATCTATGTTCATCAGTGATATTGGCCTGTAGTTTTCTTTTCTTGTGACATATTTGTCTGGTTTTGGTATCAGGGTGATGGTCACCTCATAGAATGAGTTTGGGAGTGTTCCTCCCTCTGCTATATTTTGGAAGATTTTGAGAAGGATAGCTGTTAGCTTTTGTCTAAATGCTTGATACAATTCGCCTGTGAAGCCATCTGGTCCTGGGCTTCTGTTTGTTGGAAGATATTTAATCACAGTTTCAATTTCAGTGCTTGTGATTGGTCTGTTTATATTTTCTATTTCTTCCTGCTTCGGTCTCGGAAGGTTGTGTGTTTCTAAGAATTTGTCCATTTCTTCCAGGTTTTCCACTGTATTGGCATATAGAGCTTGCAGTAATCTCTCATGATCCTTTGTATTTCTGCAGTGTCAGTTGTTACTTCTCCTTTTTCGTTTCTAATTCTGTTGATTTGAGTCTTCTCCCTTTTCTTCTTGATGAGTCTGGCTAATGGTTTATCAATTTTGTTTATCTTCTCAAAGAACCAGCTTTTAGTTTTATTGATCTTTACTATTGTTTCCTTCATTTCTTTTTCATTTATTTCTGATCTGGTCCTTATGATATCTTCCCTTCTGCTAACCTTGTTTTTTTTTTGTTCCTCTCTCTCTAATTGCTTTAGGTGTAAGGTTAGATTGTTCATTTGAGATGTTTCTTGTTCATTGAGACAGGATTGTATTGCTATAAACTTCCTTCTTAGAACTGCTTTTGCTGCATCTCATAGCTTTTGGGCCGTCGTGTTTTCATTGTCATTTGTTTCTAGGTATTTTCTGATTTCCTCTTTGATTTCTTCAGTGATCTCTTGGTTATTAGTAGCGTATTTAGCCTCCATGTGTTTATATTTTTTACAGTTTTTTCCTGTAATTGATATCTAGTCTCATAGCATTGTGGTTGGAAAAGATACTTGATACTATTTCAGTTTTCTTAAATTTATGAAGGCTTGATTTGTGACCCAGGATATGAGCTATCCTGGAGAATGTTCCATGAGCCCTTGAGAAGGAAATGTATTCTCTTGTTTTTGGATGGAATGTCCTATAAGTATCAATTAAGTCCATCTTGTTTAATGTGTCATTTAAAGCTTGTTTCCTTATTTATTTTCATTTTGGATGATCTGTCCATGGTGAAAGTGGGGTGTTAAAGTCCCCTACTATGATTGTGTCACTGCCCATTTCCCCTTTTATGGCTGTTAGTGTCTGCCTTATGTATTGAGGTACTCCTATGTTGGGTGCATAAATATTTACAATTGTTATATGTTATTCTTGGATTGATCCCTTGATCATTATGTAGTGTACTTCTTTGTCTCTTGTAATAGTCTATTTTGTCTGATATGACAATGCTACTCCAGCTTTCTTTTGATTTCCATTTGCATGGAATATCTTTTTCCATCCCCTCACTTTCAGTCTGTATGTGTCCCTAGGTCTGAAGTGGATTTCTTGTAGGCAGCATATATACGGGTCTTCTTTTTGTATCCATTCAGCCAGTCTATGTCTTTTGGTTGGAGCATTTAATCCATTTACATTTAAGGTAGTTATCGATATGTATGTTCCTGTTACTATTTTGTTAATTGTTTTGGGTTTTTTATTGTAGGTCTTTTCCTTCTCTGTGTTTCCTGCCTAGAGAAGTTCTTTTAGCATTTGTTGTAAAGTTGATTTGGTGATGCTGAATTCTCTTAGCTTTTGCTTGTCTGTAAATGTTTTAATTTCTCTGTCAAATCTGAATGAGATCCTTGCTGGTTAGAGTTATCTTGGTTGTTTTTCCCTTTCATCACTTTAAATATATCCTGCCATTCCCTTCTGGCTTGCAGAGTTTCTGCTGAAATATCGGCTGTTAATCTTATGGGGAGTCCCTTGTATGTTTCTTGTTGCTTTTCCCTTGCTACTTTTAATATTTTTTCTTTGTATTTAATTTTTGATAGTTTCATTAATATGTGTCTCGGCGTGTTTCTCCTTGGATTTATCCTGTATGGGACTTTCTTTGCTTCCTGGAGTTGATTAACTATTTCCTTTCCCATACTAGGGAAGTTTTCAACTATAATCTCTTCAAATATTTTCTCAGTCCCTTTCTTTTCCTCTTCTTCTTCTGGGACCCCTATAATTTGAATGTTGTTGCATTCCTTGTTGTCCCAGAGGTCTCTGAGACTGTCCTCAATTCTTTTCATTCTTTTTTCTTTATTCTGCTCTGCCCTAGTTATTTCCACTATTTTGTCTTCCAGGTCGCGCATCAGTTCTTCTTCCTCAGTTCTTCTGCTATTGATTCCTTCTAGAGTATTTTTCATTTAATTTATTGTGTTGTTCATCACTGTTTATTTGATCTTTAGTTGTTCTAGGTCCTTGTTAAACATTTCTTATATTTTTTCCATTCTGTTTCCAAGATTTTGGATCATATTTACTATCATTACTCTGAATTCTTTTTCAGGTAGACTTCCTATTTCCTCTTCATTTGTTTGGTCATGTGGGTTTTTACCTTGCTGCTTCATCTGCTGCATATTTCTCTGTCTTCTCATTTTGCTTAACTTACTGTGTTTGGGGTGTCCTTTTTGCAGGCTGCAGGTTTCTAGTTCCCATTGTTTTTGGTGTCTGCCCCCAGTGGCTAAGGTTCGTTTAGTAGGTTGTGTAGGTTTTCTGGTAGAGGGGACTGGTGCCTACGCTCTGGTGGATGAGGCTGGGTCTTGTCTTTCTGGTGGTCAGTACCACGTCCGGTGGTGTATTTTGGGATGTCTGTGACCTTATTATGATTTTAGGCAGCCTGTCTGCTAATGGGTGGGGTTGTGTTCCTGTGTTGCTAGTTGTTTGGCATGGGGTGTCCAGCACTGGAGCTTGCTGGTCATTGAGTGGAGCTGGCTCTTAGCATTGAGACGGAGATCTCTGGGAGAGCTCTCGCTGATTGATATTATGTGGGCTGGGAGGTCTCTGGCTGTCCAATATCCTGAACTCGCCTCTCCCACCTCAGAAACTCGGGCCTGGCCCCAGGCTGGAGCACCAAGACCCTATCAGCCACACGGCTCAGAAGAAAAGGGAGAAAAAAAAAAGAAAGAAAAGAAAGAAAATAATAAAATAAAGTTATAAAAATAAAAAAAAATTTTTTAAATAAAAAAATAAGAGAGCAACCAAACTAATAAACAAATCTACCAATGATAACAAGTGCTAAAAACTATACTAAGATAAACATAAAAATGAAAAACTAGTCAGTCGCATACCGGAAACCCCAAGTGTAGTATTGGTCCCAAAGTCCACCACCTCAATTTTGGGTTTATTCATTTTCTGTTCAGGTATTCCACAGATGCAGGGTACATCAAGTTGATTGTGGGGATTTAATCCGCTGCTCCTGAGGCTGCTGGGAGAGAGTTCCCTTTCTCTTCTTTGTTCGCACAGCTCCTGGGTTCAGCTTTGGATTTGGCCCTGCCTCTGCGTGTAGGTCACCCTCTGGCATCTCTTCTTCTCCCAGACAGGAGGGGGTTAAAGAAGTGGCTGATTAGGGGGCTCTGGCTCACTCAGGCTGGGAGGAGGGAGGAGTATGGGATGCGGGATGAGCCTGCGGTGGCAGAGGCCAACATGATGTTGCAATAGCCTGAGGTGTGCCATATGTTCTCCCGGGGAAGTTGTCTTTGGATCACGGGACCTGGGCACTGGCGGGCTGCAGAGGCTCCTGGGAGGGGAGGAGTGGATAGTGACCTGTGCTTGCACACAGGCTTTTTGGTGGCTGCAGTAGCAGCATTAGTGTTTCTAGCCCATCTCCGGTGTCTGTGCTGATAGCCGCAGCTCACACCTGTCTCTGGAGCTCATTTAGGTGGTGCTCTGAATCTCTTCTCCTTGCACACCCTGAAACAATGGTCTCTCGCCTCTTTGGCAGCTCCAGACCTTTTCCTGGACTCCCTCCTGGCTAGCTGTGGTGCATTAGCCCCCTTCAGGCTGTGTTCACGCAGCCAACCCAAGTCCTCTCCCTGGGATCTGACCTCTGAAGCCCGAGCCTCAGCTCCCAGCTCCGCCTACCCCGGCGGGTGAGCAGACAATCATCTTGAGCTGGTGAGTGCCGGTCGGCACCAATCCTCTGTGCGGGAATCTCTCTGCTTTTCCCTCTGCACCCCTGTTGGTGTGCTTTCTTCTGTGGCTCTGAAGCTTCCCCTCCCTGCCCACCCCTGTCCCCGCCAGTGAAGGGGCTTCCTAGTGTATGGAAACTTTTCCTCTTTCACAGCTCCCTCCCAGAGGTGCCGGTCCCATCCCGATTCCTTTGTCTCTCTCTCTCTCTCTCTCTTTCTTTTTTTTTCTTTTGCCCTACGCAGTTATGTGGAGATTTTCTTGCCTTTTTGGAAGTCTGAGGTCTTCTGCCAGTGTTCAGTAGGTGTTCTGTAGGAGTTGTTCCACATGTAGATGTATTTTTGATGTATTTGTGGGGAGGAAGTTGATCTCCAAGTCTTACTCCTCCGCCATCTTGAAGGTCCTCTCCCTGCGTGTTTCTTATAGTATTCTTTGGGGACCTCTGTGCCAGTGCTATTAGCACTTACACTTGACACTGCCTGGTATAAAAAGCAGCATTATTCTGTTCATTTTAATTGGCTATGTTCTCCTTGAAAAGATATTCTTGAAGAAAATAAAAGAAGCAAAAAACAAGAATGACAATCCCCGGAAACAAATTGGGGGCTTTTCCATTTGTAAAATACTTTTTACACCTAGTAATGCCCATTAGTCCTTCAAATTCAACTCAATCTACTATTTTATTTTTTTAGAAATTTATTTATTTATTTTGTTTATTTATCTATTTTTGATTGCATTGAGTCTCCATTGCTGCACACGGGCTTTCTCTAGTTGCAGTGAGCGGGGGCTACTCTTCGTTGCAGTGCACAGGCTTCTCATTGCAGTGGCTTCTCTCATTGTGGAGCATGGGCTCTAGGAGCGTGGGCTTCAGTGGTTGTGGCACACGGGCTCAGTAATTGTGGCTCGTGGGTTTAGTTGTTCTGCGGCGTGTGGGATCTTCCTGGACCAGGGCTTGAACCCGTGTCCCCAGCATTGGCAGGTGGATTCTTAACCATTGCACCACCAGGGAAGTCCCTCAATCTACTATTTATTAAGGCCTTGCTGTGTGCCAGAAACTAGAATAAACGATTTATTCATTGTTTATTTAAATCCTCAAAACAGCCTTATGAGGTAGGTATATTATTATCTCCATTTTACAGATAAAGTGATAAAGCTTACTAAAATGTATACTTTTCTTTTGCTCACAGAGAACCCTGGGTTTACCTCTACACCTTCATTTCCACAAGTAAATCAAGGATTACAGTGCTATGTGATATCTCTCTTCTGCTATGTTTTGAATTCCTTGAGGGAACAAACTCTTCTGTCTCTCCTCTTCAGTACTTCAACATACCCTGAGAAGTAACATAGATCTTTTCTCCAGGTATTTCACTTAATTCCATTTATTCATCACAATACCCCCATGAGATATTGTTTTAATAGTCTCCTATTTACCCCATTAATGAGGGACAAATTCCCACCCTAGGGGTGGCTGAACCCATGGCACCAAATACTGGACAGATGAGATTGACAGTAATTTGCTAGTCACATATATTTATTTATAACCCAGAGGAAGAGGACACCACATCATGCAGAACCACATGTGGGTTGCACTTTGAACCATTATGTGCTGTAGGAGGCAGGTTTTGTAGTATCAAGATGGTGGGGTGGCCCCTGGCTCCCATAGGAGAATGTGATTGGCTTGTTTGTATAATTCAGTGGGCTGGCTGAGAACTGGAACCCACTAGTCAGGGATAGGCAGGAACTGTGCTTGGTCCCTATGATAAGGAGGGTTGCTTGCCTAGGGGACCTTATCCACCAGAACAGAGTGGGGAGGGAATTTGTGGTTAGGCCATTCAAAGCCCTCACAATTTTATCACTGTCAAGGTAGCACACAATACTGAGCCTTAATTTTAAGCCTGACACCACAGATATGCAACATGCCTATTTTTAAAATGAGGAAATAGAGCTTAGGATGCTTATATCATCCACAAAGTCACACAGCCACTGAGGCTGTGTGAGAGGCTGAGGTTAAACTCTGGTCTCTGACTACAAAAGCATGTTCAGCTTGCAAATGGTTAATGGAACATCTTCAGTTTCTAAGCAACAGTTCAATGTGATTTCTGCGAAGTGTGAGAATGGAAAGGAAAGAGTATACCATTTTCTGACTGAAATCAAAAAGGTACAACAGAACATTTCTTGCCCATATGCCCCAGTCACCAGCATTTGGTTGGAAGGAATCACCACAAATGCTTTGCATCAGGGAGTGGAAAGATCCACTGTTGGTTCATTCCAAGGTCCCCTCACCTGCCTGGTTGCCTATTTAGCCCATTTACTATGAATTGGCCCAGTCTAGTTCAGTCTCAGAAAAAGTACAGGTATAGCTTAGCTAAATTAGCATGGAGATTTCAATATGCATATTAGTGTTCTTGAATGTTTGGACTGTCATTTATCCATAATAACTTGATCGTTTTTGTTTTGAATACTTTAATAGTTGTTGTTTTTCTTCTTGTATTCTTATTTTCTTACACCTCAAGTTCTTTTAGCCCCCGTTTTCAGCATGAATGTGTTTTGCTATCAGTAATGAACCTAATTCCTAAAATATAGAGTACCTTCTTTTTTTCCTAAATTTATTGAGTCATTCAATTTCAATCAGGAAATGTGATGCAGAATAACTGTCGTTTTTGCAAATTTCCTGGGAGTAATTACCTTAATTGTGATAACATTGGAGTAAGGGTAGTGATGGATACGGGTCCCACAGGGCTGCTGTTTGTAGATTTTGAAATATAAAAAGCAATTTATAGGCATAAAGTCTTGAGGAAATTTCTAACCAAATGGATAACATGCACAAGTTAACACTGCCAAAAAACTGCATTGTAAGTGAGTTGGCTTTTTGGCTGTGTACAGTCTTCAGAACCTGGTAACCATTAGGAACAAAGACCTCAAGACTCTGAAGCTAGTCATTTATTCCAGTGTAAGAAAGTCACAGGGTGTAAAAGGAAAGCTGGTGACAAGCAAAGCAGCAAGGTAGCAATTGGCATCATTCCCCATACAACAGCATGAAAGTTGAGATAAAAGCAAAATATATTACCAAATACTGGAATCTCCTGGTGATAGAGCAAAATTAAATATGCAATAATTGACTCAGCAATGTCATCTCTAGGAATCTATACCAAAAATACACTGGGAAAAATATACTATTTGTAATAGCTAATGACTAGACACAACACAAATAAATATTCATCACCAAGAGAAGGACTGAATAAAATATGGTATATCTACCCAATGGAGTCCTATGCAGCTATAAAAATGAATAAGACTATCTCTACAAATAGCTAGATGGAGAAAAGTGTATATAGTATGCTAATAAATGGAGGAAGAACTATCATAGAAGAGACTTCAGAAACATAACAACCAAGTACAATGTGTGAACCTTGTTTGTATTCTGATTTTATGTACTATATAAAAGACATTTTATAAGACTACTAGGGAAAATTAAACACAGACTAAACATCAGATAATAAAGAATTATTATTAACTTTGTGGGTATGATAATAATATTTTGGTCATGTTTTCTTAAAACATGAGACAAATACTGACATATTTTTTGGAATCAGTTATCTGAAGTCTGGTTTTTGCTTTTAAAATACTCCAGTAAACAAAAGGGGGGAGGGAGAGAAGAGTTGAAACTGAAACAACAGAGTGTTGATAAATGTTGAAGTTGGATGGGGAATACTATTTTTTCTACTTTTGTGTATGTTTAGAAATTACATAATAAGTTTTTAAAAAGCACTATATACATATATATATATATATATACTTTATATAGAGAGATATAGAAATAGAGATAGATAAATAGAGAGAGACAGAGATATGCCTTGGTCCCACCCAAGAGATCCTGAATCAATGGATCAGGGGCAGGATTTGGGAACCTCAACTTTTTTTAAAGGTCCAAAGTTCTTTAGCATTCTCATTAATCAAGTAATAGGATGTGGCATTTGGGGGTTAAAAATTCTCAAAAATTTTGACTTATAAATCCATACTGACTATTAAAGCCACGATAAATATAATTTTTTTCTCAGATAATTCTAAAAACCTTTCAGGATTCTGAAGTGACTTAGGGCTACATGAATAACATGGATTTTTATCTCAGCCTACTTTGATGCTCACATCTGCTGACTAATAGAGAATCCTGGTTGACAGAATGCCAGATACAGACATAATATGCTTAAGCCAACTTGAGGGCAGGGCCAGCATTGTCTCTGTCTTTTATAAATGTCCACAGTCTCTGCCACTTCAAAGGATTATAGAGAGGATAACATGTATATCTGTGTAAGTGCTTCAGAGCCCATCAAAGAAAATCCTTCAGTAAAATCCAGGGTATTAGTGGTGATAATATGGAAAGTCACTTACCCAGTGGGCTCACTTTGGTCATCAGCTGAGGAAGAAAAGCCTAGATTGGTGCATGGTATCATCCCCATCCAGCATCAGAGAGAATGAAAGGCGAGAAGGCAGACCAGGGAAGAAGAGGGAGGCTTGCTGGAGTGAAACAGCCCAGTCGCCTTTTCCACGTGTGAAAGCAGAAAGACATGGAGTCCAGCAATATTCCCCCTGCAGCTTGCTTTCACATACAAAGGGCAGGGCTTGAACTGGAAGTTTAATCCTACCAACAAACATAAAGAAGAAAGAAAAAGAACTTACATGTATTTTTATTTTGCTATGAGTTTCGAAATCCATTTTTAATTATTTTTTGAGCAATGCTGAGCCAGCAGCAAAGTTTCTCAAAAGCATTTTATCAAATTGCTTATTTTAAATTTTTTTCAAAACAAAACTATAGAACTTTCGGTTTGGGAAATCTTTTCTTAAAGAAAGCTACTTGCAGTAAAGTTCGGAATGTGGTTGGTGCTCACAAGTCAGTTTAGAAATCTGCACAGTCCCAGGGTGTTCCTCAGCAAACTGAGCTTTCTCGAAGTCTTCAAGATGGTTATATGCTGGATGCTGCCTCCAATTAACAACACTCATTAGGGACTGACATGTAAATTCAGAGTGCAAATTTATTAATTTGCAATGAGAAATAAAACTTCTAGATGGATTGAAAAATCCATCAAACATTGGTAGAAACAACAGCCATTCAACAAATATTTATTAAGCACTGTAGGAGGCTCAGTAATAACACCCCAAAATAACCAGTCTTAATCCCTGGAACCTGTAAATGTTACTTCATTTGGAAAAGTGTTATTTGCATTTTGAGATGGCAAGATTATCCTGGATTTATCCAAGTGGGCTCTAAATGCAATCACAAGTATCCTTATATGAGAGAGCCAGAGGGAGATTTGACTTCACATCCACAGAGGAGGCCATGTGAGGATGGAGCAGAGAAAGATTTGAAGATGGCGTCCCTTAAGGTTGGAGCGATGTAGGCGCAAACCAAGGAATGCGGGCAGTCACCAGGAGCCGGAAGAGGCAAGGAATGGATTCTCCCCCAAGGGAGAACACCTTGATTTCAGCCCAGTAATACCAATTTCAGACTTCTGGCTTCCAGAACTGTGAGAGAGTTAATTTCTGTTAACATCCTAAGTTTGTGATAATTTGTTAGAGCAGTTATAGGAAACTAATATAAGCACAAACTGCGTGTCAACTGTGTGCACGTGAGGAATACAGTGGCGACCCAAACTGTGTGGTCTCCATCTTCATAGAGATTCAAAGCAGGTGGTGGGATGGTATATGATTTGATGGCATCAGGCCTCAGTAACTTTTTGTATTCCTGCCACAGTGGGAATATACAATTTGCAGGCAGACTGATGTCAGCTGGAAGGGCCTTTATTTCCTCCAGAGAATTCTCCAGGTTTCTTCTTTCATGCAGTAAGCTAACCATCCCATATACAACATGGTTTAGATTTTACTGAGTTCTTAAGGCACCACCTCACATAGCTACATCTTTCACATTATATTTAATATTATAATGTTTACAATGAACAAAATCACAGATGTTGGGCATTTGAACAGGAATAGTTTTAACATTTTATGACACTTTTGGCTGAGACCTTCATTTGGCAAAGGGACTATGACCTGGACAAATGTTCTGGACATTTTGCAAATCATTGCCTACAGTGTCCCTTTGATCATACAACAGACTGTTAGGTATGGTGCACTGCCTTGTGAATTATGATACATTTCTGTACACTGATTTTAAAGATGCCTTGTGAGTTATAATATCTAAGATGAACTGTGTATATTACAGTTAACAAGTAGAATTTTTATTGGAGTATAGTTGATTTACAATGTTGTGTTAGTTTCAGGTGTACAGCAAAGTGAATCAGTTATACATATACATATATTCCCTCTTTTTAGATTCCTTTCTCATACAGGTTATTACAGAGTATTGAGTAGAGTTCCCTGTGCTACACAGTAGGTCCTTATTAGTTATCTATTTTATATATAGTAGTGTGTATATGTCAATCCCAATCTCCCAATTTATCCCTCCCCCTCTTTCTCCCTTGGTAACCATAGATTGTTTTCTACACCTGTGACTCTATTTCTGTTTTGTAAGTAAGTTCATTTGTACCATTTTTTTTAGATTCCACATATAAGTGATATCATATGATATTTGTCTTTCTCTGTCTGACTTACTTCACTCAGAATTTTTTGCTTCAACTGATCAGTTGATAAAATCTTGGTGCCCAGGTCTAAGAAAAGCCACTCTCCTTTGCCTCTGATTGACTTCAAGAATGTAATCCAAACCAGGCCTTCTCCCCCAATGTGGGCACAAGGTCGCTTATCATCCAGGTCTCACAAACAGAAAAATCATCCAGGGTTTGTCCCCCACTGTCACTATCCAAATGTGGAGCTTCAAGGACAAAAGAGAACAGACAGCCGTTACAACAGTGCTTTCTCTAAGCCCACAGACAGCTAACTTCACTATAAGCCGGGAAAGGGAAAATTACCATATTCCTGTCTTATGGTTTCCTGCCTCCTGCAGTTTCTATATTCTACCACCAGTCCACATTCGCTTTTAAGAGACAAGGTTAATTCACTTGCCTCTTTAATTCCCTCTAGGATTTGTAAGGTTTTCCATAGGTTTCAGAGAGTTCTATTGGTGTCAGTAGGCCTGGAGATGTGGTTTGAGTGCCAAGGCAAGGAAAACAGAGTTTGCCTGTTTGACTTTTCTGCTTTCATAGGCTTTGAAAAAGCATGGGCTAAGGATGGCAGAATCCTCTTTGGATGATGTATTTATAAAAATTTTAAATACATTTTGTGATTATAAAGTAATAATGTAAAACCACTGCATACAATTTAGAATGTGAATTAAAGAAAGTATAATAAAGAAAACAAGACCACCTGAAAAACCTATCACTCCAAAATAACCAGTGTAAGCATTGACTCTGGATATATTTTTTAATGAACTTATGATAATTCTCTGTATATGGTTTGGCAACCTGCTTTTTTTCATTTTACATGGAATCATATTTTTCCATGTCATTATATCTTCCTCATAAACGGGACTTTTCAGGGCTGTAAATATCCTACCATAATATATTTGACCATTTCACTACCATCTGACACTTCTATAACTTTCAATTACTCACTGTTAAAAGTAACACTTTGAATGAAAAGCCTTGCAGATAAATTTGGGGGGGCATCCATAATTATTTCACCAGGATAAAGCACTAGTTGTGAAATTACTAGGTGAAAGAGCATACAGAATTTAGATAGTCTTTATTAAAGGATACCATCCATCCAAAAAAGTTCACAAATCATAAGTATTATCAGTTGATGAATTTTTATCAAGTGAACACATCCATGGAACCAATACTCAGATCAAAAAATATCACCAGCCCCCCAGAAGCCACCTTCCCAGTTCCTAAACACCCTAAAGGTAACAACTATACTGACCTCTAACATAATAAATGAATTTTACCAGTTTTTCAACATCATATAAATAGAATCATTTGTATGTTATGTACTCTTTTTATCTGGCTCCTTTCACTCAACAGTATGTCGTTACTGCAATTCATCCATGTAGTTGGGGGTAGCAATCATTTGTTCATTATCATTGCTGGATGGTATTCCATTGTGTGCATATGCCACACTCGTTATCCATTCTACTGTTGATGGACATTTGAGTCCTTTTCAATTCAAGGCTATTATGAATAGTGTTGCTATGAACATTCTAGTACATGTCTTTTGGTGAACATATGTACACATTTCTGTTGGATATGTACCTAGGACTGGAATTGCTAGGTCATAAATATGGCATATGTTCAACTTCAGTAGATACTGTCAAACAGTTTTTCCAAAGTAGTTGTAGAATATGTACATTTTAAGTATCTTGATACAAACTGCCATTTACAAAGGTTCTCCCCCTTTATATTTTCTCAGCAGCATATGAGACACCATGTGGAACCCTTCCCAATAGTAGGTCTTATACATTTTTTAAAAACCTTTGCCACCTATACTACAAAGCTACAGTCATCATTTTGTGCAGTACGGTACTGGCACAAAAACAGAAATATAGATCAATGGAACAGGATAGAAAGCCCAGAGATAAACCAATGCACATATGGTCACCTTATCTTTGATAAAGGAGGCAAGAATATACAATGGAGAAAAGACAGCCTCTTCAATAAGTGGTGCTGGGAAACCTGGACAGCTACATGTAAAAGAATGAAATTAGAACACTCCCTAACACCATACACAAAAATAAACTCAAAATGGGTTAAAGACCTAAATGTAAGGCCAGACACTATAAAACTCTTAGAGGAAAACATAGGCACAGCACTCTATGACATAAATCACAGCAAGATCTTTTTTGACCCATCTCCTAGAGAAATGGAAATAAAAACAAAAATAAACAAACGGGACCTAATGAAACTTCAAAGCTTTTGCACAGCAAAGGAAACAAGACCAAAAGACAACCCTCAGAATGGGAGAAAATATTTGCAAATGAAGCAACTGACAAAGGATTCATCTCCAAAATTTACAGGCAGCTCATGCAGCTCAACATCAAAAAAACAAACAACCCAGTCCAAAAATGGGCAGAAGACCTAAATAGACATCTCACCAAAGAAGACATACAGATGGCCAAGAGGCACATGAAAGGAGGCTCAACATTAATTATTAGAGAAATGCAAATCAAAACTACAATGAGGTATCACCTCACACCAGTCAGAATGGCCATCATCAAAATATCTACAAACAATAAATGCTGGAGAGGGTGTGGAGAAAAGGGAACCCTCTGGCACTGTTGGTGGGAATGTAAATTGATACAGCCACTATGGAGAACAGTATGGAGATTACTTAAAAATCTAAAAATAGAACTACCCTATGACCCAGCAATCCCACTACTGGGCACATACCCTGAGAAAACCATAATTCAAAGAGTCATGTACCACAATGTTCATTGCAGCACTATTTACAATAGTCAGGACATGGAAGCAACCTAAGTGTCCATCGACAGATGAATGGATAAAGAAGATGTGGCACATGTATACAATGGAATATTACTCAGCCATAAAAAGAAATGAAATTGAGTTATTTGTGGTGAGGTGGATGGACCTAGAAGTCCGTCCTACAGAGTGAAGTAAGTCAGAGAGAGAAAAACCAATACCGTATGCTAACGCATATATATGGATTCTAAAAACAACAAAAAAAAGGTACTGATGAACCTAGTTGCAGGGCAGGAATAAAGAGGTAGACATAGAAAATGGACTTGAGACAATGGGGTGGGAGGGCGAAGCTGGGGCAAAGTGAGAGTAGCATCGACATATATACACTACTGAATGTAAAATAGTTGTCTAGTGGGAAGCAGCTGCATAGCACAGGGAGATCAGCTCGATCCTTTGTGTCCACCTAGAGGGGTGGGATAGGGAGGGTGGGAGGGAGACGCAAGAGGTAGGGGATGTGGGGACATGTGTATGCATATGGCTGATTCGCTTTGTTGTACAACAGAAACTAACACAGTACTGTGAAGCAATTATACTCCAATAAAGATCTATTAAAAAAAATAGTCACACCATTCCCAAATTATCTATTGGAATGTTTGTCTTTTTCTTGTTGTTTTGAAAGGTTTTGCTTGAAATCACGGAAGATTTTTAAATGATAACTTTGCATACACACTCATACTCAAATTAATCCAATAGTATATTTCCTGACTCTCTCATCCCTTCTATTTTTAACCTTTTGATTCACTAGGCAAATTTACTGTGCATAGCTCATGGTCAAGGCTATGTGCCACACACTCTAATAGATACAATTTGTTCAACATGCGTAGACTCTTCCCTTAAGTGGCTTACAGTCCACTGGCTGCATAAGGCCCCCAAGTGGATATCTACAGTGTAGAGTAGCAAGCTACGCAAGTCACATGGGCAACAAGGAAGTAAGGGGCTTAGAAGTGTAGAGGAAGTACCAAGAATCTTTGGCTGGAGTACTAGACCGCATTGAAGGCCCAGCCTCCAAGCTGAAACTTGAAAGATGAGCGGGTCTTCTTCTCTAGTTGAAGCTGAAGGGAAAGCATAGGCCAGGCTGGCAGTAAAGCCAGAAGGTTGCCCAGGGGCACACTGCAGGCCACAAGTGTGTCTAAAACAAAAGGAGCAATTAAGGAGCCCAGGCTGATTCTTATCTGGAATTGAGGCAGAAGAATGGTGAGTTCAAAGTAAGATGAGAAGGCTGTTTAAAGCCAGAGTCATTGTTTCAAAAGATTTCATTGACATCTAGCTGTTCCTCCATATTCAGCCTCCTGTTCCCTCTAGAAGAAATCCCCGCATTGGGCTCTGAGTGCCAGGCTAGGCTCGGCGGACTTAACGTGCTCAGCCTCATGTGCACGAAGCAAAGAAACCTTTGCCACTGAGGCAGGTGAGAAAGTAAGCTGGGGAGGCATGCTGACAATCCTGGGGGCAGACTGAGTCAGTTTCAAATGTTCTCCTCTTCGAACAGTGAAGAAAAATAAAAGCAAGGGCGGACCAAAGGGAATTGTGGCTCTGATTAGAGAATCAGGGGAGAGTTTATTTTCAGTTGCCTTTTGTAGGAGAGGAAAACAACTGGGGATGTGAGTAGAAAGCACAGAGACAGTGCCTGAGGATGGCCATGTGAACTTGCAAGTATACTGGCAAAAAAAATTCCAAGGTTGTGATTATACTTTATGTTAGGAGTATTACGGAATATTCAGGGCTTTTCTTCCACTTGGCGTTATACATATACCCTAACACTGTGTAGTCAAATCTGTCTTCCTGTGTTTTTCTCACTCCACCCAATACCCACCCTCTTTCCCCTGTGGCCCCCTCAATGTGTGTGTGTGTGTGCGCGCGCGCACACACACACACGCGCACACACACACACACACACACGCTGGGAGTGCTTCCTTAGAGCCAAGAAAAGTCCATAAACCTGTTCCTTGGCTTAGGGCCCAGCAAAAGAAAATGAGGGGCTAACTTCGAGCAAGAATCACTGTGCTGTGTGTCACAGGCTTATTTCCCTAATGCTATTCAAGGGCTCTAAACAAGTTATCAAAAGAACTTGTGAAAGAGTGGGAGTAATTTTCCTTCCTGGAATTTGGTGGACCACAGGTGGGGCAGTGGGAAAGGTCAGTCCCAGTTGTAGGCCCTAAGGGGTTGCATTGTTTGTAGATAAGTTTAAAACAATAATAACGCCAACCAGCGGATCTGCTTTCTTTTCACCATGCGGGGGCGATTCTACACAAGTCAGTGACAAAATAGTCCTCCTCCAAAAATTCTTTGGTTGCTGTTGTTCCTTTCAAGCTTTAATACTATGATATGTATGTAAACTTCAAAAGAGCAATCTTTAGTGATTATCCTTCAATCAACATGGGATTCTCTAAGGAAATGAATTCAGAGAACTCCCAGTCCTAGAGCCAGCCCTCACACAGACTCAGCTACATGAGTTCATTTCTAGAGAAGATCCGACTCCAAATCGCTTGGGCTCACTTTTTGTTGTTGTTGTTGTTGTTTGTTTGTTTTCTTCAGTTTTTTAAACATTTTTATTGGAGTATAATTGCTTTACAATGGTGTGTTAGTTTCTCCTTTATAACAAAGTGAATCAGCTATATGTATACATATATCCCAATATCTCCTCCGACTTGCGTCTCCCTCCCACCCTCCCTATCCCACCCCTCCAAGTCATCACAAAACACCGAGCTGATCTCCCTTTGCTATGCGGCTGCTTCCCACTATCTATCTATTTACATTTTGTAGTGTATATATGTCCATGCCTCTCTCTCACTTTGTCCCAGCTTACCCTTCCCCCTCCCTGTGTCCTCAAGTCCATTCTCTACATCTGCGTCTTTGTTCCTTTCCTGCCCCTAGGTTCATCAGAACCATTTTTTTTTTTTAGATTCCATATATATATATGTGTTACCATATGGTATTTGTTTTTCTCTTTCTGACTTACTTCACTCTATAGGACAGACTCTAGGTCCATCCACCTCACTACAAATAACTCAATTTCGTTTCTTTTTACAGATGAGTAATATTCCATTGTATACATGTGCCACATCTTCTTTATCCATTCATCTGTCGATGGACACTTAGGTTACTTCCATGTCCTGGCTATTGTAAATAGTGCTGCAAGGAACATTGTGGTCCACGTCTCTTTTTGAATTATGGTTTTCTCAGGGTATGTGCCCAGTAGTGGCATTGCTGGGTCATATGGTGGTTCCATTTTTAGTTTTTTAAGGAACCTCCATACTGTTCTCCATAGTGGCTGTATCACTTTACATTCCCACCAACAGTGCAAGAGGGTTCCCTTTTCTCCACACCCTCTCCAGCATTTATTGTTTGTAGATATTTTGATGATGGCCATTCTGACTGGTGTGAGGTGATACCTCATTGTAGCTTTGATTTACATTTCTCTAATGATTAGTGATGTTGAGCATCCTTTCATGTGTTTGTTGGCAATCTGTATATCTTCTATGGAGAAATGTCTGTTTAGATCTTCTGCCTATCTGTGGATTGGGTTATTTGTTTTTTTGATATTGAGCTGCATGAGCTGCTTATATATTTTGGAGATGAATCCTTTGTCAGTTGCTTCATTTGCAAATATTTTCTCCCATTCTGAGGGTTGTCTTTTCATCTTATTTATGGTTTCCTTTGCTGTGTAAAAGCTTTTAAGTCTCAAGAGGTCCCATTTATTTATTTTTGTTTTTATTTCCATTCCACTAGGAGGTGGGTCAAAAGGATCTTGCTGTGATGTATGTCATAGAGTGTTCTGCCTATGTTTCCCTCTAAGGGTTTTATAGTGTCTGGCCTTACATTTAGGTCTTTAACCCATTTTGAGTTTATTTTTGTGTATGGTGTTAGGGAGTGTTCTAATTTCATTCTTTTACATGTAGCTGTCCAGGTTTCCCAGCACCACTTATTGAAGAGGCTGTCTTTTCACCATTGCATATTCTTGCCTTTTTGTCAAAGATAAGGTGACCATATGTGCATGGGTTTATCTCTGGGCTTTCTATCCTGTTCCATTGATCCATATTTCTGGTTTTGTGCCAGTACCATACTGTCTTGATTACTGTAGCTTTGTAGTATAGTCCAAAGTCAGCGAGCCTGATGCTCACTTTGAATACAGTTCCTGTCTCCAATCCCCAGCCACAATGAAACAGTAGATTCAAAATAAAGAATGAGAGCCAATGATTATAAAGACAAGAAACAGAAAATGAGCTACTTCAGTTTTTTCACTTCATGGATGAAATCTCTGCACTTAGTGGCAGTCATCCTCTCGGAAATGTTTCCTCATGTGCTTTCCTTTTTTTGTGTCTTTTGTTTATTGCTTTTCAAAAATGACAGTAATGTAATTAAAATTTATCAATCTTGTACATTTTGGGGTGTTTTGGGTACTGTAATATTTATTTTTTAAGTGGTATAATATATTCGAAGTTCATTCAAAGCAAATGCTCATGTTTACCTTTCTTTTCTAACTAGTATAGTGTTCATTTTATTTCCTGATTATTCCTGACGATAGTTTTGTTAAGAAATGATCTCCTCTGGTTGTCAATACACCAGGCACGGCACTGATTGAGACCCACAGTTTCCCACTGGTGGAGCTGGAGGTCTTGAAGTCCTGGAGAAACTTGAACCATAACAGGTCTCACTAACCCACCTGGGAAGATACAGCTCAGAAAAAGGGGAGCAGAGCCTGGGGTTCCATTAGATACACTGAGGGGTGGTCCCCGCTCCTTAAACCAAGGAGTGTTATACAGTAGGCAAGGAGGGCAAATTCCACACTAGAAACCAGGCCAAAAAAAAAGACCAGTCCAGCATGGAAGATAGGATCTTTCTCAATAGCAACCAGCACTAAAATAAGTAAAATATAAATTCCACATGCAGCCAGAACACATACAAATATATATACATACATATTATTGAAATAGTACTTCAGCTATACTATGGGTGATGAAATCTGTCTATTCTATTCTACTTCACTATTTTAAAATGTTGATTGTGACTCAGTAAATTGATTCCATGACCCACTATTAAGTAGTAAGCTGTAGTTTAAAAAATACTGATGTAAGGGAAGGGAATCTTGACCTTTCAGCATTCAGGTAATAATTTAGTTTGCTGGTCTTTTACTCCAGAGCAAGCTTTGAAGAACCATATATTCCTTCTTATTCTGTATCCTGGAGCAACCTAAGCTCAGCCTTCACTAAGAACCAGAAATGAGGATGAATCAGGGCCAAAATAAAATTAAAACAGGACCAAAAGGCATGTTAAGGTAAGAAAAGGAGACCTGGGAATTTTCTGACACTTTTAACTAATAAAATAAGCACTCTTCAACTAAGGATACCTCTGTAAGTCAAGGGCCTAATTTATTAGTGCAATAGAAAAACAATTAGAAATTTCAAGGATAACTTCCCCCTCTCATTTTCTCTAGTCTCTCTTTCTGGAATTCTTAGTCAGATATTAGACCTCCTGAATGAACCTTCTTATTTCTTTTCTTGTTGTTTTCATCTGTGTTGGTCAATTTTGTGTATCAACTTGGCTAAGCTGAAGTACCCAGTTATTCAGTCAAATGTAATCTGGGTATTGGTATGAATGTATTTTGTAGATGTAGTTAACACAATCAGATGACTTTAAGTAAAGGAGAGTATCCTCCATAATCTGGGTGGGTGACACAATCAGTTGAAAGGCCTTTTAAAAGCAGAACTGGGGTTTCCATGAGGAAGAAGAAATTCCACCTGTGGATGGCAGCATCAGATCCTGTCTAAGAGTTCCAGCCTACCCTTTCTAATGATTTTGAACTTGCCTAGTCAGCCCCTATAGGTCACATAAGCCAATTTCTTGTTATAAATATATATGTCAAGGTTTTGTTTCTCTGGTAGAACCCTGACAGATATACCATCTTTTTGTACTACTTTTTGGAAGATTTTCTTTATCTTATCTTCCAATTCTTTATACATATTTTTTATTTTAGTAATAATATTTTAAATTTCTAAGTGTTCTTTCTTGTTCTCAGATTTTTCCCTTTTCATAGTATCCCATACTTGTTTTATTAATACAATATTTACTTTATTTCTTCTGACTTTCAAACTCTCTTTTCTTGCTCAAATTATCTCTAATCTCTGGAATTGCTTTTTTTCTATTTATTTATTTAAGTCTCTTTTCATATTGGAGTTTTTCCTTAAATGCCCGCTGGAGGTGGGGAGAGGGGATAAAGAAAGGGAGTTCTCCATATTTGGATATTGTTGACCTGTAACCTCTGCCATTATAGTGTGTAGCTATTAGATGCTAGAATGTAGAAAATTTTTATCTGAGGGCATTTAATTTATTTTGAGAATAATTCTCTCATTTTCGCTTGAGTGAAAGATATGCTGTATGTGCTGCATTCAAAGTAGATGGGTGAGTTTTGTGTTTCATAGAAACTAGTCCTCCATATCTCTCCCTTATCACCCCACGTTATATCTGTAGTTCTGCAGGATAGGCTGTGCCCTCCTTAATTGTAACCCCTTCATGCATGCTACGCGCTATGGCATCTTTTGCCTGCCTCCTTAGTGTAAACTCTTGCATATGTTTTTCTGTCTTCCAGAAATTTGTTGAAATATCTCACCTGCTCCCAGCCCCCTCTATCATTCTTGTCATTGCCATGAGTTTAGACATTTTTATTCCCTTTCCGTCATTTTGGTGTTGGGAGGAAGAGGAGATAAACGCATGTGGCCAATTCATTAGATTTGATAGAGAATTTGGCTATTGTTTTTTATAATTTGAGTATTAAATATTGATTGAAGGTGATGATAGTGATGGTGATAAGAACGATAACTAGAAGACACAAATTCTGTCAAGCAAGATAAAGATAGCTACTTTTGCAAAATACCATTTTCTCTCCTCTCTTTAAGAGCCCTGGATGGTTCCTCACTGATCATCAGATCAAAGCCAGATGAAGCCCTCAAGGCCTCCCATTAAGTGGTACCACCTTACCTTTAGGCCCTTCTCTTTCCTTGGTCACCAAATGAGAACTTGTTCTCATGACCTTTCTCTGTTTCTACCCTCAAACTCCAGCCTCTCTACCTTTACCCCTACGGCTCCTTCTGCCTAGAACACTGCTGTCTACATTCCAAAATGTTCACTCCCAACTATACCCACTCAAAGTCCATGATGCCTTCCTAAATCAACCCCAACTGTATGCTCTTTTCTTCCCCTGCAGTCCTCATATACTTACACTCACCTGTTACCTCCATGCATTTATTCCTTCATGCTGTAAACATGTAGTGAGCACCAACTATGTACCAGACATTATGCTAAGCACTAGTGATGGAGAGATGAGTAAATCAGAGATGACCCTTACTTTTTCAACAGCGTGTTCTCATTGCATGTCACAAGTGCTCAAATTTTCTCCCCATATTCCATCATCTATTTTTTGACATTGGCCTTGAAGCAGCTACTCACATAGTAGGTGCCTACACACATTATTGAGTTAGATTTTTTCCTGCATTCTCTTGCCCTTTAACATTTTTAGAAGCAGTTATTTCCCTTCAATTTTTCCTCCATTCCATTTAGAAACCCTTTATCCTCTCAAACAAGCTGGAGGTTTGATAGGCATTTCCCGATACCATCTGCCAAGGATATCAGAATGTATGTGTAATGCTCAAAACTGACAAATACACCAGCCAGAAAGGCACACGCAGGATCCACAGAGCCACAGGGCTTTTGGAGTCTCTCTGCTTGCAAGCAGCTACAGACATGAATCCAGCAAAGTGCTATATTCATGCCTATCCCTACCTCCATCTCTGTCTGCCAACTGTCATTCCACTGTGGAGAGGCAGTCATTAGCAATGGTCAGCCACTATCCCAGTACACACAGCCTCACACACACTCATTTGTATAACATAGGCGCTCACCAAGTGCACACAGAAAACAAAGAATACTCTGCTCGCCTATCTCTGTGTCTATTTTGCTCTACGTGGTCCTCAAGCCTTTTATGTAAGAGGTTCATGACAATTATTGTAGTTTCTCACATTTCTTTCCTACCTACTTCTGAGTTCAGGCTATGTTCTGAAGTGTTCATGTCACAGTTTGGGCTTCCAGAGAGCAGAATTTGAGACAGAAATTAGCATGCCAAGGCATTTATTATGGAGTATTTTACAGGTTCATCCCTGTGAAAGGGAGAGGAAGAAAGCTAGAGTGGGCAGAAGGAGAAGCTGGGCTGTGCTGCCAGCGCATCAAAGGTTCAGCCAGTCCCACAGGTAGCTATGGAGCTGGGATGGCCTTCAGTGTTATCTGAAGTTAGGACAAGGGGGTCGAGCCTTCAGACTACCCCCCAGAGGGAAGCAAGATCTTGGGCAAGGCAGTTTTATTCAGTGGAGGCAATCTCCAAAGACACAGTTGAAGACTGTCTACAGGCAGCATTTCCAGCAGCTGGGGGAGTAAGTACTTTGTTCCTAAAGGGGGATCAGCCCATCATGGCAACCACCACAGTTGAGTTTCCTGAAAGCCTGTGCTCTAGAGAATGGTGCATTACTGAAGTAGGTGTGGGCATACCAAAATCAACTCAAATGCTTCCTGGACTAAAGTGGTATTTTCTCATTCAGTTACCCCGAGGCCTTAGGGGGATGTTACTGGCGAGGAGGCTCCCACCGCTCTCCACTCAGCACAAGTTCTAAGAGATTCTTTGCCACAGAAATAACAAGGGGATTAGGAGGAACGTCACAAGCTGTCAAGTTACAGTATATCCTTTCAGATCAATGAAGAAAAAAGAATCAGCGCAAGACAAAGGCAGGGAGAAATAAGAATCTGTGCTCATACATTTACATGAGTGCCGTTTGTCCCTTTTTAATATTTATCCATGTGCTGCTGTCATTTACACAAGGCCTAGGCTAATCTTTTGTGTATAGTAGGTGCTCAATAAACATTTATTTAAAGAATGAGCAAAGCAACCTCAGAAACGCCATTCCCCTATTCAACCACGGTGAAGAAAAAAAGTAGTGTTGGAGAATTAGTGGGAAAAGAGTATTTCATTACTTTACTGTTTTTTATTTATGGCTTATTTTCTTAAATGTTCTGGGTGGTGACTTTTTTGCTTGACCACTAAGAAGGTATATGTGGTTAAACTCACTAAGCAGTACTCACACTTACTCCTACCTTTTACGGCGTCCATTTCAGTCTGTGTTCCAGAAATGATAAATTAAAATCCTGCTTTGGATTGAGCCCTTGCTCACTGTACTGTCTGCTTTTCCCGTGGGTTGCCAGGAACGAATGGTGAAGGTCAAGGTATATGTCTCTGACATTGATGATATTTTCAAAGCTTGTTATTTCAACAATGAAAACAAATCAGAAAGACAGAAACGAAAATGTCCACTGAGTGCATTGTATCTAAATGCTGTTGGTGTTATTTGTTAGACAACAGATGAGTCCTGTGAACAAGAAACTTCTAAACTAAAAGGTTCCCCACGGAGAGCTCGCAGCAGTTTCTTTGTCTTTCTGTCCACAATGTTTAATCAGCCTGACCCTGATAGCCAGTTGACTCCTGTAAGGCAATTGAGCCACATTCTCCTCACACTCTAAGCCTTCTTTTTCAGTCATCTTAAAGAAATTACCCTTCCACGGCCGCACTGATGCTCTGGGCTTAACACTGAGCAAAATGACAAGAGCATGATGTTCTTTAGAAACACAAAGTGAAAACAGGCCTAACTGGAAACCTGTGTCGTTTCTCTTGAGACTGTCCCAAGCACTCTCTTAAGGTCCTTGCCAACACATAAATCTCAAAATCACCAAGGCTGTACCCAGTGGCCATTACCCATTTGCTCACAGACACGTAAAGAGATGGGTTCTACCTATGAGATACTGCTGAGAATGCAGTGCATCATATAAGCATTTTTCCTTCCCTGCTGCTGTTGCCACTGCTCTGACTGCTGAGAAATCCTCATTCTATTTTTGTGGCCAGGCTGTACTCCTGGTGCCAACTCACAAGAACAAACTACAATCTGTACTTCAATGGGTCACAATATCCTGGACTAAGGAAGTAACTATAACCCGAAATTGGAGCCTGGACTTCCACTTCAGACCACAAGACATCAGTAAGTCCCCAAAGATTCCCTCAAGCTGGTTTCTAGAAAAGGTAATAAAAACAAAGAAGATAATTTGACTATTCACGAAGTACAAGGGTATTTGTAATATATGCTAAATGCCCAAACTTATGACCACAAAATTTGGCTTTAAATTACCAGGAACCATTCATGTCTAGAGTTTTTAGTTACAGAAATTTTCCAAGATCCTGCTGTTTTATAATTTAAGATCTAATTTCTGAGTCAAGTTCAGTTAATTCAGTTGTATGGAGAAATTGTTAAAAGAGTGAAAAAGAGCTCCTTATTTTTAATCAAATAAAAAATTTATTTGTACCATGGGAGAATAGGAAAAAGAGTGGAAAGAAGAAAATGAAGGTGTAGGAACACCTTTAAGGAGCTGCCTTCTTCATCCATAGGGATGGGGCAACTATGTATTATGTGACCCTGAGCCTCAGGTCAGAGCTGATTGGATCCAAGGATGACTCTGCCTCCAAACTGGATCAATCACAGTCTTTTTCCTTGGAATGTACAGTTGAGATTCTGAATAGCTGGTTAGTCTCCTGTGACTGGAAGAGAGGACAGATAAATGTGGGAACAGCAGGCCAGACATTACGTACCATGCATGGGGAGAAGGCAGCTTACAAATAATAAAGAGTAAGGAAGCCACATTGGGAGAGATCAAGAAGTGTGACAGACAGGCAAGCTCAACCTACTGTTTTAACTTTTTACTCTTGTTTCCAGTTCACAAAGAGGCTTGGCTCCATTTGCTTCATTTGAGCTCTGTGATTATCCCTGTATTCTCATAAAAAATTCCTCTTTTTGGCTTAAACAAGTTTGAGTGGGTTTCTATTTCTTACAACTAAAAGAACCTTGTCTATGACAAGCAGGATTCTTATTCTGTTAACATCACTGAGTAGTAACTATGATTCACACTCTATCATTTCTTGTTTGTAGAGTCTCCAGTATATGTTAGCTACAGATCTGAAAACTGTAAAACCTCTACATTTTCCATCTCAATCAGACATGAGACCAAATACACTGAGAAGAGAATGCACTTGGGAAACAGGCATGACACCAGAGTACAGAGGTTAGAAATCCCCCTGACCCATGGACTCATGCACTTAAGTTTCAGCAACAGAAATACTGTTTCACTTTCAAAGATGGAGAGCATGATTTAGTCCTCTAAATTATGAGGGGTGGAAAGGAGAAAGAGGAGAGAAGAGTCAAGAATCCTGGCATGGGCACTAACGCACTGGGTGCAACAAATGGGGTGAATGTGTGAACTTCTCAGAATTGATTCAAGTGTTCAGTTTCTCTCTGTTCCCCTAAATAATCTTGCACATGAGACCAGAGAAGCAGCCTGTTGTAAAGAAGATAGTCTTTCTAGCATTAAATGTAGTGTTGAGTCATGCTGTCTCTTACATGTTGGATAAGGGAACAAGAAGAAAGGATAATAATAATGATAACCACTATAATTGTAGCAGCTAACATATCCTAAGTCCTTATTGAGCTATTGTGAGCAACTCATTTACATTAACTCATTTAATCTTCAAAACAGCCCCAATGAGGTAGATACTATTATGATCTCTATTTTACAAATGAAAAAAACTGAAGCTAAAAATGGTTGGGTGAATTTCCAAGGATGCATAGCTAGCAATTGTGGAATTGGTATTTAGACCCAAGCAATCTGACTCCAGGGTCGTAACTTCTGGATTGTGTCTCAACAATAGACAAATGGAAGAATTGGCCATTTGAAGTTAAATAATAGGTGTTGAAAACCCCTTTACCCAAATGACTCCCTAATGTCTTTCACTGGCCTTCTAATTCAAGCATCGTCCTCCACTCCTATGTGGGTCAGGATCCTGGCAGGAATTAAAGGGTATTCTCAAAGGGCATGATTTAAAAGAGTTTAATTAAGGAACTGTTTACAAGGTATGGGCAGAATTAAGAGAAAGCAGCAGGAAATGGTGAAGCACTCCAGGGTTAGCAAAAGCAGTAAACTACTATGACCCGCAGAGCTGAATGGGCAAGAAGAGGGAGCGGTTACCAGAACCTGGCAAGACCTGTGGCTATAGGAGAGAATCATGGGTAGGAGCCATGGCTATCAGCAGAGGAATGGAGCCTTACCAAACTTTCACCTTGACAGGGAGGCAACTGCGGGTATAAGCATCCTAACCTCTCTAATCATTCTCTTCCCGCTCTGTGTTCTCTTGCAAGTGCCTCCCATTGGCTGAAATCAACCAGAACAGAGGCAAAGGGGTCCACTGACGCAGCCCATACCACTCAGCTCCTGGGGAAGAGAGCAGAGCAGAGCTGAGTGGAGCATGGATCTAAAGAGGCAAGTGCAGAATATCCAAAACACCTCCCTTCCAATGTCCCAAAGACAGGAAAATATATTTTTTTAACATAAAATAATGAAATCATAACACAAGAAAGGAAATCGAGAGAAAAATTCTGAAACCCCAGAAGGTGGAAAACTGATAGAATTTGTTTATGGAAAAAAATAACTGGGAACCAGAAACTTAAAGTATCAGGGTAACCATCTTCAAGGGTTTAAGATGAGAGCCAACTAATTTTAAGAGTGAAAAAGTCTCTAAGGTACTTCATTAAAGAATTGTCTTAGGTACACACTGTAATGGGCTTTCACACACCTCCCCCTCATTGTTATACAAGGTGTCAACCTTTTAAAAGAAAAAGGTAAGTGATTCAGCCAGCAAAATCAAGTTTATTTGGGAATAGCAGAGGAATTGCAACTGGGGACAACCAAACTATGGCAAACCACAGGCAAGTCCAGAGAACAAAGGAGGAGAGTGTTCTGTTACAGAGGAAAGGAGGAAGTTGGGAGGGGTTGTTTTAAACAAAAGTTCATTAGAGGAAAATGAGAGTTTGAAGTAGTGGTGGCTTCTCATTGGCTGCAGGCGAAAGCAGCTTGTTGTTGGCTGCCAAGAGGAAATCTTCCTTCTTCCTGCTGGACTATGCAAGTTTTGATGAATGGAACATGCGTGAGAGCCCTCCCTTCATGGCTTCCCAACTCCCATTCTGAGTTAGGTTTCCTTAACACATTTCACAAGAGCATATATAGTGGATATAGCATCTAGCTAAATATGAATTGACCTCCAAGAATCTCTAGAAATTTGAGGAAAGCCATATTATAAAAACACAAAGAAACAAAGATAAACAAATAGAACTTGGACTAAAAGGAAATGGGCATAATTAAAGGAAAAGAGAACATTTTTTCAAGAATCAAGTTAATATTCAGATTCTTCTCTGCATCCAGATCTCCCCCTGAGAATCAAACTCATTTTCAAATGCCAGCTGGACATACAGCAAAGCAAAGTCCCAAAATAACTGGCTCCTTTTCATCCCCAAACATTTTATCATTCCTGAGTTCTTAATATCCATCTGTAGCATAACCATCTATGCAATCTCCAGACTATAAAACTCACCTTATATATATATTTTTCTATTTCTCACCCTTACCTTAAGTCTCATCTCTAACTCCCATTGATTTCAGTTCAGAAATGCCTCTCAAAATACAATTTTCATCTCAGTTCCCACCATCCCAGGTAAGTTTTCATTGCCTTTAATCTGAACTTTGTCAATGGCCCTTGTGTCAGTTGGGGTTCTGCCAGAGAAACAGAACTAACAGGAGAGAGATGTGTGTGTGTGGGAACTGACAAATCTAAAATCCAGAGGGCAGGCTAGTAGGCTGGAAACCCTTAGGCGGGAGCTTCTCCTGCCCCACACTGGCAGAATTTCTTCTTCTTTAGGGAAATCTCAGTTCTTCTCTTAAGGCCTTTCAACTGATTAGGCCAGGCCTACCTAGATTACCTAAAATCATCTCTTCTACTTAAAGCCAGTTGACTGTAGATGTTAATCATGTCTACAAAATATCTTCACAGCAACACCTAGATTAGTGTTTGATTGAGTAACTGGGTACTGTAGCCTTAACCAAGTGGATACATAAAACTGACCATCGCAGCTCCTCATTGGTTTCTCCCTCTCAATGGCTCTTACCCTCCCCTTCAACCTGTGTGTCAATGGATCTCAAGCCAGGAGCCACATCAGGATCACCTGGAGGGCTTTACACACACACACACACACACACACGTACACACAAACACACACACACGTACACACAAACACACACACTACTCCCACCATATTGCTCCAGGGTTATCTATCTCCAATGCCTATCTAATCATACTACTTTAAAATCTGTACCTCATCACTAAATATATGGTACAGCCCGAATTCCTTAGCTATACTTCCAAAGCCTCAAGATTTGGCCCTAATCTCTCCTAGTTTCAACTTTTGACACTTTGTTGTTTTTTGTTTTTTTTTTTTTTGCAGTACGCGGGCCTCTCACTGTTGTGGCCTCTCCCGCTGCGGAGCACAGGCTCCGGACGCGCAGGCTCAGCGGCCATGGCTCACGGGCCCAGCCGCTCCGCGGCATGTGGGATCTTCCCAGACCGGGACACGAACACGTGTCCCCTGCATCGGCAGGCGGACTCTCAACCACTGTGCCACCAGGGAAGCCCAACTTCTGACACTCTTACCCACAGTCACAACAGTTACCTCTGGCTCCTCCTTATCAGCCTTGTCCATGCTTTTATTACTCCAGGGGTTACAAAGTAAATTCCTACAGAGGCCAAGCAGATAATTTAAACATGTGAGTTTAAATATGTGAGTTTGGGCAGTGTGAGACAATAGAAAATGTTGCTGGGTGGAGCAGACCGGATTGGAATGAGATTTGTGAGGCAAGGGAAGTGGGGTGGGAAATGGGATTGAGCAGACATAAAGGAAGCAGAATATAGGTGTTACAGCCACTGTTGGTTCCCCATTCTCATGAAGTCATGCAGCTTCGGTGGATAGTTTCCTTATTGTCACTACCCACCTAGAGTGACTTTCTATGACAAGTGCCTGTGACACTCCCTGGGGACTTTGGCTACAAGAAAATGCTCAGCCTACCTCAGGACAGGCTGCAAGTGTCAGGGAATTAACATCCCTTTGATTACTCTTCAACCAAAGAGAGATGGGAGCTGGCAGATAAACAACCCTGTTTCTTGCCTCTGAGGCACATTCCACAAAGTCTCTTAGAGGCTCCTCAGTGGGAATGCACCCCAGTTGCCCACAGAGGTAACCTGCTCAGTTACACCCCCTTCACTGGCATCCTCCGTTCCCTATCTCACTTCCTGTCTCTCACAGTGCTGCCTGGGATCACCTCCCAAATAAGCTGCCCCCAAATCCCCATCTCAGGGTCTGCTTCTTTTCTCATTTTTTTTAACTGAAGTATAGTTGATTTACAATGTTGTGTTAATTACTGCTGTACAGCAAAGTGATTCATTGATACACAAATATACATTCTTTTTCATATTCTTTTCCATTATGGTTTATCCCAGGCTATTGAATATAGTTCCCTGTGCTACAGAGTAGGACCTTGTTGTTTATCCAGTCAGGGTCTGCTTTTGGGTGTGGTGGAGGACGATCCAAACCAAGACAGTAGGCTAGACATGCATAACAGTGGGAAGCAGGAGAAGTCTAAAAGAGGAAGCATCCGGAGGTTGGAGGGTCAACACAACCGTTTCCTGGAGTCTGAGTGACAGGGGAGAGGGCCTACGCACCTTCCTCTGGGTATGTTCAGCCCAGCTGGACCCGAAACCTCCACAGAGGGCACTATATAGATGAGTTTACTGAACTATTTACCTTACCCAACTTTCACTTAATTTGTATTTCCACCTTAGAAAATTTAGATGGAATTGAGGTTTAACTCTAAGAAATTTACGTTAAACAGACTCAAAACCTAACTTGATAAAGCTTGAGCCGTAAAAATATTGTTCCTGCAAATAAACAGAAACTTTTCCTTTCCCATCTGAAGTCAGATGTAGAGGAAATAAATTAGAAGGTGGCAGAGTGTTCTGCATCCCAACCATTGTTTATGGCTCTCTTTCCTTAGCTATTCTAAATCATGCATTGCCGCTAAGGGTCATAAAGATATCACTTTCTCCACTCAGCAAGAGAAACGAGAGGTGAGGAAGGAGAATGTTATTTTGCAGGAAGGGAAACAGAGCTCTGGAGATTTATCTGGGCCTGCCTCAGAGGAACTGGCTGACCAGGAAGTTTACATTCGGAGCATCAGAATTCCAGGCATTTCCTTAACCTAGAAGGCCCAGAAATGCATGAGATGCCAGGCCTTTTGCAAACACAGTCACAGCCAGATCACTAGTATCTTCCAATTGAGTGATATTACACAGCTCTTCCCCACTGAGAAACTTGTAGATATGTGATTGCTGGCAATCTCCAACCAAGGGTTTTCTGAAAGACTGATATTAAAAAATTTCAGTTCAAGCCATGGACACATTTAAATAGCATCTACTCTGTGTAGGCGCTGCAGTAGTAGAAGGTGTGGGACATCCATGGGTGTCCAGGTGGTTAATGAAGGCAACCATCTTTCCGTGAGGGGACTGCTTACCTCCTCTGCCCACTCAGTGCACCAAATCTTAGCAGCAATTGCAATTCTGGAACTTCCTTTATGAATTAGCTATATTTAATGAGACCTAGAGGGATTCATTAACAGAGGACTTTGTGAAGAAAACAAAAGGTTCATTCAAATAATTGAATCCACCTTTAGTAGCAATTAAAATATATGTGTTCCTCTATATATTCGTGTGATAATGTAAAAATCCTAGTCATGCACATGCTGTATATATTTGTGATATGTATATCTAAAACTCTGAGAACTCCCATACCTTGATCACTTTGTATGGGCCAAGGACTGTGCTAAGCATTTTCTATTCATGAACTCAGTTAATACTAACAAAACCCTATGCAGTAGCTATTATTACCATCATTTTGAAAATCAGGACAATGAGGCTCGGAGAGATGAATCAACTTGCCCAGTGACACACAACCAAGAAGTGGTAGAGATTGGATTTGCACCCATAAACAGTGATTCAAAAGCCCATGCTCTTAATTACTATATTAAAAAAAATTAATTTACGAGCTCTCCTCACATTATTTAACTGGATGCACAGACTTGGGATTAGACATTTACTTAATCTTTGAAACGAGATTATAAGGCCCTCAAGAGAAGATAGCTATTCATTCTTTCCTAATTAATTAACAGACATCATTGAACGTTTGTTAGATTCAGAAAACACTATACCACGTACCCAGGAAACAAAGATAAATAGGACCGAAAGCCTTTCTTACACTGAATTTTATTTATATCTATCTATATCTGTATCTGCATCTGCATCTATACCTGTACCTATGTTTTTAACCAGAGAAACTAGTGTAACTCACATAGAGTTGACAGGAAATGGTCAAGCAACAAAACCTAGGCTCCTGGGGCCAAGGAAGATGTTTAATGCTTCCTCAGTATATCATAAAGGGGGCAATTTCTGGGTAGTAGGGAGATGTTTGATGTTGTACTATAGAGAAAAAGGAGAGTATATTTGTTAAATATTCTGGCTCTAGAATCAGACAGACCTTGTTTCAAGCCATGGCTTCAACAGTGTGATCTTAAACAAGCTACTTAACACCTCTGTATTAGTTTCCTAGTGCTGCTATAACAAATGACCACTAACTGGGTGGCTTAAAATAACAGAAATTTCTTCTTTCATAATTCAGGAGGCCAGAAATCCTAAGTCAAGGTGTTGGCAGGGATGGTTCTTTTTGCAGGCTCTGAGAACCGGTCCCATGCCTCTCTCCTGACTTCTGGGGGTTGCTGGCAATCCTTAGCTTTCCTCAACTTACAGCTGCATCACTCCAATCTGTTTTTACAGGGACTCTCCTCTCTGTGTCTCTGTGTGCCCTCTCCTATAATGACTCCTGTCCTTGGATTAGAGGGGCCCACTCTACTCTTGTATGACCTCATCTTAACTAATTACATTTGCAAAGGCTCTATTTCTAAATGAAGTCACATTCTGTAGTTCTGGGTGGACATGAATTTGGCGAAGACACTATTCAACCTACTACACCCTCTAAGCCTCAGTTTCCTCACCTGTAAAATGTAGATAACAGTAGTACCTCTCTTATGAAGTTATTGTAAAAATTAAATGAAAGAATACATGTATAGTCCCAGTACATAGTAAGAAGTCAACAAATGTTAGTAATAAATAACAGCTGTAACCTTAATGACCAGCCTGAGATATCTTCCTACCATAAGACAGAGCAGGCTCCATGGCCACTCTGAGCAAAGACCTAAGGCAGAAAGATAGAGGAACTGGGGATGACAGGTAGCTGGAGCATACTCTATATATTTATTTCAGTGTGTCGCATTGCATGAGCTAAGGGATAAACCATTTCAAAACAGGAATAACAGAGTGATGTAAGTAAGGCATCGGTCAACTGTACACCAAGTGTGGAGACTGAACAACCACAGATAGACCAGCTCTTTTAATTAATATAATAGCTCTTTTACAAAGAAGGGGCCAATTTGCACTGGCATGGATTATAGAATAGAAAAGAACCACAAGAAGACAATGTAAGTGACCCGGTGTTTCAGTTATCTATTACTACATAACAACCCACCCCAAAGTTTAGTAGCTTATAACAACCATAATCCTTTATTCTCTGGAAGAGATTGTGTAAAACTAGTGTTAGTTATTTAAATGTTTGGTAGAATTCTCGAATGAAACTATCTGGGCCTGAAGATTGCTGTTTTGGGAAGCCTTCGATTACAAATTCAATTTCTTTAATGATTATAGATCTATTCATATTGTCTATTTCATCTTGGTGAGTTTTGGTAGTTTGTGCTTTTTTGAGGAATTAGTTCATTTCCTCTAAACTGTTGATTTCATGAGTGTAAAGTTATTCATAGGGGTTGTGGGATCTGTACTAATATTCTATTTCATTACTGATATTGGTGATTTGCATCTTCTCACTTTTTATCTCTATCAGTCTTGTTAGAAGTTTATCTATTTTATTGATTTTTTAAAAATAACTGGCTTTTTGATTCATTGATTTTCTCTGTTCTTTTCCTATTTTCAACTTCATGTACTTCTGTTCCTTATTATTTCCTTCCTTATGCTTGATTTGGACTATTTCGCTCTTGTTTTTCTAGTTTCTTGAAGTAGTTGTTTACTGACCTGACACCTATCTTCTTTTCTGATATAAAAATTTAGTGCTATAAATTTCTCTCTCAGTACTGCTTTAACTGCATCCCACATATTTTGATATGTTGTCTTTTCATTTTCATTATGCTCTGCTTTTTATTTTCTTTGAGACTTCCTCTTTGACCCATCAATTATTCACATGTTTTTATTGGAGTATAATTGCTTTACAATGTTGTGTTAGTTTCTGCTACACAACGAAGTGAATCAGCTATATGTATACATATATCCCCTCCCTCTTGGACCTCCCTCCCATCCCCCCCGAACCCACCCATCTAGGTTAGGCATCCCCAACCCCCCGGGCCATGGACTGGTACTGGTCCAAGGCCTGTTAGAAACCAGGCTGCACAGCAGGAGATGAGCGGTGGGCAAGTGAGTGAGAGAAGCTTCAACTGCTGCTACCCGTTGCTCCCCATCACTCGCATTACTGCCTGAACCATCCCCCCCATTGCTCATATTACTGCCTGAACCATCCCCCCCACTGCTCATATTACTGCTTGAACCATCCCCCCACCCCCAGTCCATGGAAAAACTGTCCTCCACGAAACCGATCCCCGGTGCCAAAAAGGTTGGGGACTGCTGATCTAGGTCATCACAGAGCACCGAGCTGAGCTCCCTGTGCTATACCGCAGGTTCCCACTAGCTATCTATTTTATACATGGTAGTGTATTTATGTCAAACCTAATCTCCCAATTCACCCCACCCTCCCCTTCCCACCTTGTGTCCACACATCCATTCTCTATGTCTGCATCTCTATTCCTGCCCTGGAAATAGGTTCATCTGTACTATTTTTCTAGGTTCCACATGTATGTGTTAATATACGATATTTGTTTTTCTCTTTCTGACTTACTTCACTCTGCATGACAGACTCTAGGTCCATCCATGTCTCTGCAAATGACCCAATTTAATTCCTTTTTATGGCTGAGTAATATTCCATTGTATATATGTGCCATCTCTTCTCATTCATCTCTTGATGGACACTTAGGTTGCTTCTGTTCCCTGCCCAGACAGGAGGGGGTTAAAGCAGTGGCTGATTAGGGTTCTCTTGCTTGCTCAGGCCAGGGAGAGGGAGAGGTATGGTTGTCATAATTGGAATGCAGGGCGAGCCTGAGGCCGCAGAGGCCAGCGTGACATTGCAACAGCCTGAGGTGCACCGTGTATTCTCCTGGGGAAGTTGTCCCTGGATGTCGGGACCCTGGCAGTGGCGGGCTGCACAGGTTCCTGGGGGGGTGTGGATAGTGACCTGTGCTTGCACACAGGATTCTTGGTGGCGGCAGCAGCAGCATTAGTGGTTCACACCTGTCTCTGGGGTCCAAGCTGATGGCCTCGGCTTGCACCTGTCTCTGGAGCTTGCTTAGGCAGTGCTCTGCCTTCTGTGGGCACACGGGGAAGGAATCCCCTCTCCTTTCACACCCTGAAACAAAGGTCTCTTGCCTCTCCGGCAGGTCCAGACTTTTTCCCGGACTCCCTCCCGGCTAGCCGTGGTGCACTAACCCCTTCAGGCTGTGTTCACGCAGCCACCCCCAGTCCTCTCCCTGGGATCTGACCTCCAAAGCCCGAGCCTCAGCTCCCAGCCCCGCCCATCCCAGCAGGTGAGCAGACAAGCCTCTCAGGCTGGTGCAGGCTGGTTGGCACTGATCCTCTGTGTGGGAATCTCTCCACTTTACTCTCTGCACCCCTGTTGCTGTGCTCTCCTCCATGGCTCCAAAGCTTCCCCCGCCAACCCCCCATCTCTACCAGTGAAGGAGCTTCCTGGTGTGTGGAAACTTTTCCTCCTTCACAGCTTCCTCCCAGAGGTGCGAGTCCCGTCCCTATTCTTTTGTCTCTGTTTTTTCTTTTCTCTTTTGCCCTACCAGGTACGTGGGGAGTTTCTTGCCTTTTGGGAGGTCTGAGGTCTTCTGCCAGTGTTCAGTAGGTGTTCTGTAGGAGTTTTTCCACATGTAGATGTATTTTTGATGTATTTATGGGGAGGAAGGTGATCTCCACGTCTTACTCCTCCACCATCTTGAAGGTCTCCTCATCTTTTTTTCTCAAACCATTTTCTTTCTCCCAACTTCCTGGTTTCTGGATTCCTGGCTCTGTACTTCATACCTACTTTGCACTTCTTGCCCCTTTGGTTTGGCAAAATTTTGGATTCCTCCTCTTGGTTTCTTGGTCATCAGCCTTGTGCTTAGCTTTAAGCCTAGTTTGCTTCTCTCACCTCCCCAGCCTTGGATGAGAAAAATCCCTGCTCCAACCCTAGTCTAGAGGGACTCCTGTGGTGGTGTATGCAGATGGAGTTCCATTGCTCGCTGACTCAAGCTCTCATTCATTCTCTCTTCTCTCCCTCTCCTTCTCCCTCTCTCTCTTCCACAAACTGTCTGTGACCTTTATTAGTGCATGCTGCAGGAGGGGCGGTGGCTCACTGTGTTTCTCTGGTTTGGAGCAGGAAGAGAACAGTTTCCAGGCTGCAAAATCCTGAACCAGCCCCACTGCCATACACACACCTTTCCCAAAGGACAAATAGCACAGTCATGCATATTGCAAAGAGAATAAGAGATCCAAACAACCTCCTCCATCCTACCTCTCCCCCACCTTCTGCATCCAGTGGGAACAGTACAGAACTTTGTTCTTTAGCCATTTGAGTTTCAAGCCTGCTCTGTGGGGGCTACATTTGCACTGAATGTAAATATTCATTAATATATTTAATTCTCATCCTGAATATCTTTCTGTTTCATTTTTGTCTGTTTAGTGGGCTGAGATCGAGTCTGACTTTTTCTGTATATCTTCCTGGTTCAGCAACACATATAAATGGGCACTTAATACGTGATTTTGGTCATGATGGCATAATTAAATCTTTTTGTATTGGAAATTACACATGACTTGACTCAAGGGCTGGTCTAGTCTAATTGTGTTTGTGTTCATTTTCTTGCTTTTTCCTTTCTCCTGCCTAATCCTGTCTCAGCAAAGTGGGCTTTAAATTCCAAGAAGGCTCACATGGGATTTCAGTCCCAATACCCTCTGTTGGTTGACCAAGGACAAGGAATTAAAAATATGTATATATATGATCCACCTGAAGTGGGTATATAATGATCCAGCCTTTAATGTATTCAAACCGCTAATGCTGTCATTCCTAGTGAGAGGAGAAGGAAGGACTGCTGTTACTCTGCTTAAGAGGCCTCCACTTGTTTCCATAGCCAGCGCCTAGAGAATGTCTTGTCTTTAAGGAAAGCTTTTATTCTCTGGAAAGACTCCAGCTTATTGTTATTACTGAAAAAAACAGATCCAGTTTTGGGAGGCAATGCCTATTGTCTGGAGGTGAAAGCTGCTCTACATATGAGCCTGACCTAGAGGCTGAAAAAGAGGACAAGGGGACTTTACCTTTGACACCAAATTTACATGTTCCCCAAGGAAACGTTGAGCAACATGTTAGTCACGCAAACTCACAGGCATATGTGGCCACAAGGATAAACAGCTATTTAAATGGGTGACTCCAGGATACCAGGTTTCTCTTTAATGCTAAAGATAAATGTTGCTAACGATCCCATTTTATTATTTTCCATGGTTTACTTCTGCGCTATGTATAACACAGTAGTCACTAGCCATATGTGGTTATTGAAATTTAAAGTAATTAAAATTAGATAAAATCCACTTCCCAAATCTAACTAGCCACACTTAATGTGCTCAGTAACATGTGGCTAGTGACTAGGTATTGGAGAGTGCAGATATAGAACATTTCCATCATCACAAAACGTTCTATATTGAACAGTGCTAGTCTACCTTAAAGCACATCGAAACAAACCTATTCACTATAGACTGGAATTTGGTTTTTATACCTTGCCTAGTACCCCAGAGTATAAATGATGAGTTAGGTAGTCAACTGACAAGGTACCACAGGCATAGAGAGGCTCTAGAACAACTCATTGTATCCTGGAAAATTCTGGCAAGAGGCTAGCTCTGATTGAATCCTTTCCAGATTTAGTCTTCTGTTGATGGTCATTGCAGACCTCACACAATCGTAAAACTTGCAGCTTCTAGAGATGCCTTCACCCAAGCATGGGGCTGGTTGGAGTGAGGGTGTTGGTAAGCTCATGTACCTCTGCCATTCAGTCTTGTAACTTGCCTTTGTTACCTCTTCACACCCTTCTATAATATTTTACATTTTACACTTCACACATTTAAGGAATGCGGTAAACAGTCCAACAGAAACCTGGAGAGAGAATTTTGTTGAATTCACAGGGAATGGATGTGTGACAAGAATAAGAGGGGGAAAAATGTGGCTTTCACCTAATTGAGTTTATCACTCCCTCATGATAAGTTACTCCTTCAAGTTTGGACCTCTTTTAAATACAAATATGCTACCTGTGCAAAGAAACACAATGTGTATGTAATACTCAATAACACATCAGATGCCTTTACAGAGGAGCAAGAACCAGGGGGAATTATGCAGTGAACAAATAAAGCTTAATGATGAAGTGACAGAGAAAGGTCTGTATTCTTTACTGGTAACTCTTCTAGGAGAAGACTTGTGGTTCTATCCTTTCTTTCCCCTTTGGTTTCCTTAACTTAAATAACAGCTGCAGTGTTCAAGCACAAATTCTTCTTAAAGACAGGAATTAATAGTCTCCTATTCACTTTTATCCTCCTCAACCGCCCCTTTTCAGCTTCCCCTCTGCTAGCTCTGCCCACTGGAGTTAGCGAGTACAGTCAGCTCCTTTTTCACAGGCTGGCCCCTTTCCAACGCCAGCCTTTATGCCCAGTGTTAGATGTGGCTTCTTAAGAATACTTGGCCATTTCGCTCACCAGGCTTTCATTTCCTGGCACCTTTAAGGTGCCACTCCTCCTTGTACAGCAGGTGGACTCCTCATTAAAAAAAATCGATGTGCTCTTTAAATAAGAATTTCAGAAATCAAATTATTTTCTGTGAAATCAGCAGGCTCTGTTTGCCAGGGCTCCCCATTACACAGAATCTGTCATATCAAGATATCTATTATTCTCCCTGTGGGAAAACAACAACAACAGCAACACAACTTTCTACTGTTACTCGAAAGAAGGAAGGTTCTTCTCAAAGGGGACATGATGAACTGAGCTACACTGATGTACTATTTGTGTTGGATACTACATGCATTACTCTGCACATGGCACTTATTTGGATAAAAGGGGACATGACTGCAGAGGAGATACTTCCAGTGGGGAGAACGGAATCAACTTCCCACACCTTGGCAAGCATTTGATTAGAAGCTCAAACCCACCCTTTTTCCTCGAGCCCTCCTCCCAGCCTGGTAGATACCTGGGACGGCACTCTCCTCCAGCCAAGAGGGAAGAAAATGAAACACCAGTCCACAGTGGCTGAGATTTTGAGTGCAGTTTGCCCCCAATGCTATTAGCACCTGTTTCCCCTGTTTCATGAGGCATGGAGGTCCTCTGGGCCAGAGGGGTTGGGAATGGAGAACAGGGATGGAAAGGGGAGTTTATGTCCTACTTTCCATTTCTGCTCTGCAGCGCCGTTTCCACACTTAAGTAAATAGCAGGCTAACAGAGGAGCAGTGATTTGAGCCCGTGTGCCTCAAACAAAATGGCTTTCCTTTGCATTGCTTAAGTAACATTTTCTGAGCTCCAGCTAAAGATAAACAGTATGGCTCACTATATGCTGGACTACTCAACAGAGACAATCATTGATGCTGTTAAAATCAGTATTTGAAAGAAAGCTTAAAGGATTTTAGGAAATGCATCCATAGAATTGCAGCTAGTGGCTTGTTGCTATCAACATAAGGAAACCACTTTGTAATGGTTAGCAACAGCCTGGGAGATGATTTTTCCTTCGTCCGAATTCTATTACTTTTGGTCCTTTTGTTTTTAGTTTTAAAGGCTGACAAAGAACTCTGCATATCAAGTTATCAAATGTGTGTTTAAGATTATTGAAGCCATCACAGAAGTCTTTAAAAATGTGACCCACATTTACCCTCTTCTTGCGGCTAGTGGAGCCCGGTAACCCCACGCCTCACCAGATTCTGCCGTGCACTTCAGAATTATGCCCAACCTGCTCCACACAGAGGACAGAGGCATCATGCTCTTAGCTGGATTCCTAATTGTATTTCTCCTTTTTCAATAAAGCAGTGAAACTTCTTTGCTGTATTGTATATAGCAAAACAAGTACTTCTTTACTTATTTCTCTTCTTCTTCATGACAAAGGACCCTGAATGTCACACAGAAAATTAAGCAGAAAGATTGAGGTTGAAGCAAATTGTAATTCTCCTTGTAGCACTCTTCACACTTATCACTATGTCTGTTTCTCCCAACAGATTGGGCTTGAGTTCCCCAGGAGACCTTGAGATAAGGATCAGAGTACAAGTATTTTATTTGGGAAATAATCTTTGAAAACACCCACAAAAGAGTAGGGAAGTGAGACAGGGAAAAACAAGACAGCCTATAAACGCTCCATTATCAAGCCAACTACACTGGGCTTCATCCAGTGGGGACCTACCAGAGCCAGCGTAGAGAGGGAGGGAGGTGGGCTGTGTTTTTGTTTGTTTGTTTGTTTGTTTTTGCAGTATGCGGGCCTCTCACTGTTGTGGCCTCTCCCGTTGCGGAGCACAGGCTCCGGACGTGCAAGCTCAGCGGCCATGGTTCACGGACCCAGCCGCTCTGCGGCATGTGGGATCTTCCCGGACCGGGGCACGAACCCGTGTCCCCTGCATCGGCAGGTGGACTCTCAACCACTGTGCCACCAGGGAAACCCCTGGTGGGCTGTTTTTTACCTGCTCCTGTCAATCATGATTGAGGGCTGCACCTAAGGAACATTAATTTCCATCACTTCTGAGATTTCCTACACGCAGGCAAGAGGGCTCTGACAACCAGAGAAAGACCCCAGGCAATGAAATACACATGCTGACAATCCTTAAGTGGGACCCATATGCACTGAAATAGTAAAGACAAGGTACATTCCCACCAACAGTGTAGGAGGGTTCCTTTTATCTCCACACGCTCCAGCATTTCTTGTTTGTAGATTTTGTGATGATGGCCATGCTGACCGGTGTTAAGGTGATACCTCGTTGTAGTTTTGATTTTCATTTCTCTAATAATTAGCGATGTTGAGCATCTTTTCACGTGCCTTTTGGCCATCTGTACGTCTTCTTTGGAGAAATGTCTATTTAGATCTTCTACCCATTTATTTGATTGGGTTGTTTGTTTTTTTGATATTGAGCTGTATAAGCTTTTTGTATATTTTGTAAATTAATCCCTTGTCAGTCACATTGTTTGCAAATATTTTGTCCCATTCTGTTGGCTGTCTTTTTGTTTTGTTTATGGGGTTCTTTTTGCTGTGCAAAAGCTCTTAAGTTTAGTTAGGTCCCATTTGTTTATTTTTGTTTTTATTTCCATTACTCTAGTAGACAGATCCAAACAGATATTTCTGTGATTTATGTCAAAGAGTGTTCTGCCTATGTTTTCCTCTAGGAGTTTTATAGTATCCGGTCTTACATTTAAGTCTTTAATCCATTTTGAGTTTATTTTTGTGTACGGTGTTAGAGAATGTTCTAATTTCATTCTTTTACATATAGCTGTCCAGTTTTCCCAGCACCACTTATTGAAGAGACTCTCCTTTCTCCACTGTATAGTCTTGCCTCCTTTGCTGTAGATTAATTGACCATAGGTGCTTGGGTTTATTTCTGGGCTTTCTATCCTGTTCCACTGATCTGTATTTTTGTTTTTGTGCCAGTACCATACTGTTTTGATTACTATAGCTTTGTAGTATAGTCTGAAGTCACAGACCCTGATTCCTCCAGCTCTGTATTTCTTTCTCAAGATTGCTTTGGCTATTTGGAGTTTTCTGTGTTTCCATACAAATTAAAAAAAATTTTTGAACTAGTTCTGTAAAAAATGCCATTGGTAATTTGATAGGGATTGCATTGAATCTGTAGATTGCCTTGGACAGTATAGACATTTTGACAATATTGATTCTTCCAATCGAAGAACACAGTATATCTTTCCATCTGTTTGTGTCATCTTTGATTTCTTTTCTTATAGTTTTCAGAGTACAGGTCTTTTGCCTCCTTAGGTAGGTTTATTCCTATGTATTTTATTCTTTTTGATGTGATGGTAAATGGGATTGTTTCTGTAATTCCTCTTTTTGATCTTTTGTTGTTAGCGTATTGAATGTAAGTTGGTACAGCCACTATGGAGAACAGTATGTAGTTTCCTTAAAAAGCTAAAAATAGAGCTACCATATGATCCTGCAATCCCACTCCTGGGCATATATTCAGAGAAAAACATAATTCGAAAAGATACATGCACCCCAATGTTCATTGCAGCACTATTTATAATAGCCAAGACATGGAAGCAACCTAAATGTCCATCTACAGACAAATGGATAAAGAAGATGTAGTGTATATATATACAATGGAATATTACTCAGTCATAAAAAAAGAAAGAAAGAATGCCATTTTCAGCAACATGGACAGAGAAAGACAAATATCATATGATATCACTTATGTGTGGAATATTAAAAAATGATACAAATGAACTTATATACAAAACATAAATAGACCCACAGACATAGAAAACAAACTCATGGTTACCAAAGGAAAGGAATAAATTAGGAGGTTGAGATTAACATATACACACTACTATATATAAAATAGATAATCAACAAGGACCTACTATATAGCACAGGGAACTTTACTCAGTAATCTGTAATAACCTATATGGGAAAAGAATCTGAAAAAGAAAAGATATATGTATAACTAAATCGCTTTGCTATACACCTGAAACTAACACAACATTGTAAATCAACTATACTCCAATATAAAATTTAAATATTTTTTTAAAAAAGGAAAGTATAGATAGGTATTTTTTAAAAGTTAACTCATTTGGCAAACAAATCTTATGCAAAATGTTCACCATATAACACATGTACAAGAAAACAAGTTTTCAAAAGGAGAAAAAAGTTGTGCATTCTATGGATTTCCACTTACATGTAGAATCTCCTTCTCATGTAAACTATCACAGTAATACTTTAATCTGTATAATTAAAGCAGTTGTATATAAAAATCATAGGTTTAACTTTTTTCCTGCAAAAAATTAAAATTAAAAAGAATTTTTAAAAGACAAGGTACAGGGCAGACCATGGACAGCATCTGCTACTGCCTCAAGCTCCCTTGCTTTCCTGCATATCCACCAGCAGATGCTCAACAAATGTTTGTTGTCTGGCTGACTTTGCATCCTGCATTACCACATCCTACACTCCACTATAACTAGTATTTGTTTCCTCCATTAAAAGGCCATGCATTTGACCAGTTAGTTCTCAATTCTCAATACCTATGTACAAAAGAAGAAAATAAGAAATCCCTAGTGGGATTGAGGTGGAGGGAAAACAATGCTGGAACCCTTCATTTGAACACCACTATCTACTGCCACTATTTCCTATTTACTAGAGATAAGGTCTCTGAGATTTTCTTTGTTCTCCCTATGGTAAATGTTTAACAAGAATAATCACCTGCACTACCGTAAGAACTGAAACAGTGGTAGGAACAATGACGGTGTCTTGCCTTCCTCCTCAGGCCCTTACTAACAAGCAGTCCTGGCAAGAGGAATGCTTTTCAATAACTTGAAAAGTATAAATCCCAGATAGAACAAGTTAATATGAAGGTGAAGGAAGGTGTAAATTAGTGCTAGCTCCATGTTTAATCCTCAGCTCCAGCAGACACTGGGCACAAAGTGGTTGGGTAGAAAGATGGCCACTCCCACATTATTCCCAAACCGAGACCCAGTGGCCAGTGTTCACCCCACTGTCCCCAGCCCACCATTGCCATATGATACCAGCTGCTAGGACTATCATCTCTGCCAGAACACTGACCTCCCTCCCCTGGGACTACTGTGCCCTTCAGGTAATCCTTCCCCTCAAAACTGCCTGTTTCAGCTAATCCTCAGCATCTGTAGAAAACAACACAAAAAGGTCAATTCCCCCATGGCTCTGACTTATATTCTCTTCTGTTACAACGAAATGTAGTATTAAAAACACTGAACAGAAGAGACAGATAAAGCAATACTGGGAGAGTGGGAAGATGGTTTGCAGGAAGGGAGAGAAAGAAAACAGTGCCTCTGGATCGTATTGAAACGTACACACACACACACACACACACACACACACACACACACACGCACGAAAACACTTATGTTCTCAGAATTCCTCCATGGTACAAGGATGACACTGCTTCACAGTCAGTAAGTAGACCACTTGAATTCTGTTTCCGTGAAAAGCCAAAGCAAGGTTCTTTTAACAAAACTGTACATCTATCGGGCTTCCCTGGTGGCGCAGTGGTTGGGAGTCTGCCTGCCGATGCGGGGGACACGGGTTCGTGCCCTGGTCTGGGAGGATCCCACATGCCGCGGAGCGGCTGGGCCCGTGAGCCATGGCCGCTGGGCCTGCGCGTCTGGAGCCTGTGCTCCGCAACGGGAGAGGCCACAGCGGTGAGAGGCCCGCGTACCGCAAAAAAAAAAAAAAAAAAAAACTGTACATCTATCATATTCGGGTAACTGACGTTAAAATAATGGTGCTCAAAGGATCAGTTAGTGGGAGGACGGACTATTGCCCTAGCTGTTGGTAGCGCTATCAGAAGGTGGCCCTCAGCTGTCAGCCCTCTTTGAGGATTGCCTCTGCTAAAGTAAACTACCTCGCCCATGGTCATGATTCCTTTCCGGGTAGCTTGCATCAAACGTTTGGTCAATGCACAGATATAAAGGCTGGACCCCCTTGCTCCAACTCAAGAAAACTCTGAGGGGGCATCCAAGGCTCAGAGCTCCCTGATGAGATGGGCGTAGGTATCAATAGAGGTTGCATTGTAGCTTGATGCCTTCTCCTGTTCATTCCTGCTTCCTTAACCTTCTTTCCATTCCTGCTGACCCCAAGGGCTCTCCCCTGTAAACTTCCTGCATGTTAACTTCCATCTCATAATCTGCTTCTTGGGGAACCCAATCTGTAACAGGGGCTTAAACCCTCCTAATCCATTAAAGAGTAGATTATATACAATGAAAAAATTCACTTTCTGCATATTTCATTGTACAGTGCTGCTTTGGAAATTGCTAATCAATATATGGCCATGGTCTCTTAATCAATATGGTTGATTAATTAAAGGACCGTACTTCTCAGCCATGTTGGTATAACAAGCAGGCCTGAGATCAGGTCTAGTGTGCAAGTGGAAAGAGGTAATAAAATGAAATCACACTTTTTTTCACATTCTTCCCTTTCCATATTAACACAGATAATAATAGTAGCAATAGCAAACAAGATGTATTAAGGGCTTACTGTGTGCCAGACATTGTTCTAAACACTGCATTATTTCATTTAAATTTCAAAGCAACTCTTTGAAATACATACTATTATTACCTCCACTATACAAATGAGAAAACTAAGGCATATAGAAATGACACAACTCTCATAAGTGATTTGGATCCAGGCAGTTGTATTTGAGAACCCAAACTCTTATTGATTACAGTGTAGCTGCCCCCCTAATAAAAAAGTGACTGTTAATTGAATGTCTTCCTTCCTGAATGTTACTCTGGTACATTGCCCTGGGGTGTGAAAATCTCCAAAATGCCAAAGGTACAATGCAATATAACTGGGGTTGGCATTAAAAAAGTGAAGGATTCTGAAGACTGGGTCATAAAACTTTTGCGAGTCAGGTGGTTCCACATCTCATCAGATTACTGAGTTGCCAGCTGATAGGTCATTTAAGATTATTCTTGAAAATAGATTTCCATTTTCCATGGATTTTTTGGTACATAACTTGCAAGGAGTTCAAACAACAGAGTAAAATTAATATAACAAACCTCTTCCCTTAATATTATTTATGGCTGACTTCATTTTAAAAAATTGGAATAAAATCATGCTAAGCCCCATTTCATTCGAGCAATAAAAAATATTCATCCATAGATACATGAAATAGTTTTAAAGATCCCCATTTGCTTTATTAGAAAATGTATTTTCAATAAAATTTTACTTTTTATGTTTAATGGTTACCAAAATTTGTAATATATTTGTATTATTTTAATCAGTTGGGAACTAATTTTTATAACAATTACTCAACCCAGAAGACATTTTTAAACACTTAGAGCTTGTAGTCATAGGAAATAAAAATAATAATGATGTTAATTTATATATATTTTAGTGTAGAGAGTATAATACAGTGATTAATAAAATTCTCTCAAACACACAAATATACTACATTAAAATAAAATCCTGTGAGGGAAGCAGTATGGAACAGGAGTTTAGTGAGATAAAGGAAGGATATAGAATTTTTGTCTGCTAAAGAAGAGCTTGCTCGTGTATGTTTTAAAAGAGTGATAGCTGGTATCAAATCACTATATTTAGATTCCTTTGGATAATTCTGCTATAGATTGAATAATCCCCCCCAAAATTTATATGTTGAAACCTAACCCACAATGTGATGGTAGTTGGTGGTGGGGCCTTTGGGAGATGATTAGGTCATGAGGGCAGAACCATCACGAATGATATCTGTGCCCTGATGGAGACCCTAGAGAGCTCCCTCTTCCCTTCTCCATGTGAGGACGCAGCAAAATTATGGCCATCCATGAACCAGGAAGTGGGACGTCACCAGACACCAAAACTTCTGGCACCTTGATCTTAGACTTCTCAGCTTCCCAAGCTGTGAAAAATAAATTTCTGTTGTTTATAAGCCAGTCGGTCTATAGTATTTTGTTATAGCGGCCCAAACGAACTAAGACAGGTTGATATAAGAGTTTTATTTTTAAATGTCAATATTTGTAATATACCACAAATCACATGTTTTACAGCTATTTAGGTTTAAGATTTAAAAATTTAAATGTCAACTTAAAAATGTCCTAGGGGCTACATAGTTTTCAATGAAATTCTTTTTATTTTAGGAGGTATGCAAAAATTAAAAGTTGGAAGCCCACTAGACAGGAACAGAGGTCTGGAATGGGGGCAGGCAGTAGGCATCTCAGCCTCATGGGGCTAATGCCCAGCCTGCTGCATTTCCCAGATTCTAAAAAAATGGATAGCCTTTGTAGCATTTCTCCTTCAGAGAGGATCTGGAAAAGGTGCTGCTTTGAAGGGACTCTTGTAGAGGGAAAAGGTCTGGTTTCGAGTCAGTAGAAAAGGATGAATGATGAGCAGTGCTCTGGGTAGGAAGGTGAATGCAGTCAAACACCCTAGATATTAATGCTGAAATCCAGCTCGTGTTCTGCTCAATGAGTCTTGTGCCTTGGTACAGAGCTACTTTCACTTAGAGGAAGGAGCATCTCTCTATTTTGCACAAAGGCCCTGAATGGGTTAGCAGGAGCCATGATTGGGTCCCTGCCCATGTGAGGAGTGTAATAAACAGAAAATTTCCCAGACATGCAGATATCTGGCTGAACTCCTGAAGGCATTGATTTGGCACGCTTCTGCAGACAAAAGAAACCAGCAAAATGTTGCAACGCCTCTGAAGAGGTATATCAAATAAATCAGAACTTATTTCTATCTTTGTACCAAATGCAACGTGTTCCCAGCTGGGACACTGTGTGCAGCTCTGTTCACAGCACTCAAGAAGTACATAAAGGATCAGGAGGAGGTGTAAGAAAACCAAATGTTCCAGGTGATGTGGTGAAACAGGATCCTAAATGAGCAACTCCTCAAAGAAGACAAGGTTGACAGGCAATTCTTAGGTTGGTCAGTTTTAGCCATAACAATGGAGCAAAGCTCTATTGGTTATTCTGTCATTCAGAACTGGCAAGGGTTTGGGTATTAGCTATAATAGCAGGGCATAAACGTTGGGGCAGATTCTTAGCCCTCTGGCAAATGGGTGGTGTCTAAGCCTACTCCCAAATATATGATTCTTACTTAGATTTAAGAAAGAACACTGAGTACATTTGTATTTGGGCTGTGCACATTTAAATTCTTAGCTTATAGCAGTTTCAAACAAGTTCCGATTACTCCAGGATCCCACAGTAGGGCTCCTGAGGCTGAGTGTTTCCAGGGATTTTAGTAAAACAGCTCCAAGCTTTTTTTTCTTATAGCTTTGCATTCTCAAGACTCAGGTGTGAACCAAGTGCTGGTCGGGCTTGGCAAGCCCCCTGGAACTGCCTCTTCCCTGCAATGGCTGAGACTCTCCTACCATGTCATCAAGAGGAACATGGAAAGCTGTAAGAAAAAGTGCTGAGAGTTACTAAACCCTGGAGACAGCCTCTGGAGAGCTGCTGTGGGATTCTTGAACAGTTTTTAATCTCATTTGTGAGAGACACCCTTCCTGCCTCTAGCCAATGGTGTGCTGGAGCTGGCTTGTACCAGATTAGCTGGTTGACAGCTTGAAACTGGCCACAGTGGAAGTATTTACACCATGAAAATTACCAAATGTTACAAATCAGGGCTTTTTTTGAGAGCCAGTTGTTAAACATTTATCAGAACAGGGCAGATCCACCCAAGAAGAGACCACCATGCACTCGACAGCAGGACCGAAGGTTCCAGTGCACCTGTAGAAGCTGCTAATACCCCATCAACAGCTAAGGAGGGACAATAGAGACTGTGAGGGCCAGAGGGGCAGTAGTGGCAGCCAAGGCACCCAGCGGAGTAGAGTTGTAGTCAAGCAGAAAGATGATCTGTTGTCCCCCTGCTTAGTCCCTGGAATTCCTATTGGCCGAGGGAAGTGGATATTTTGCAGGGCCTAAAGGCCTTAAATCAAACTGGGGCAAGGGTGGGGAGGCAGGCAGGAGCAAATGAAATCTAAGCTCACCTTATTAATGTAACACAAGGTGTTAAGAAAAAATATCTAAACCTTGAAAATAAAGTCCTTTCAAATGTCATATTGGGGCAAGCTTACTAAGGATTGTCTACTTATCTACAGGAATGTACCTTTGTTTGACTTTGCTATTTACTATTAATCACTGCCTCAAATTGTGTGAAATTAATGTTAACTCGCAGATCTTTTCCAGTTACAATGCAAATAATTTCTATCCAATTGAAAAGGAAGTCCCAACGGTTACGGTGTTTTATTGTCCTGTAGAACATAAATTAGTTTTGTATCTAATAGCAATTTATTTTAATATCCTTTTTAAATGCCTATAAATACTCAGCCCCTCAAAAATGCTCTTTCAACCAGCTTTTACCATGTTACCAATTCTCTCATGAATGAGTTACTAAATCTCCAACATGTGTTCATACTACACGCATATGAGTTGTGCTTTTAACTTTTTGAAAATTATCCTTTGGCAATGTAACTAGGCTTCTGTAAGGTAAAAGGAGTTCATCTCAGCTGATCCTAGGGATAAATGTAATTTGGAGCCTTGTCATGGAGAGTTGCAGTGGGCGCCGTCTGACAAATTGATACAATTTCTGCTCTTTATAATCCTACATTAGTGGACCAGCTCCCCAAGGAATACCGAAGACACTGGCTAGGCTTGGTGGGATTATAAAGTTGCCATAAATCATTAGTCCTGTAGACAGAATATATCTGCCCAAACACAAGTATTGATGTCTTTAGTATCATAAAGCTTAAACCTGTAGGGGGAAAAGATTCATGCGTATTTGAATTGTTAAGCTATCATCTGGTTTGTGTCTGGAAATGTCTTGAATGGTGGTGTCTCACATAACCTCTACAATGAATCATTCTTTATAAACAGATTTGCTTGACTACAGAAGCCCTGAGAAAAATCTCCATTGTTCTACAATTCTGCTGTAATGTCCGAGAGGCTCAGAAATCTCAGGCAACAGAGAAGCAAAGCTGGTGACAACAGAACAGTGCTGTGTCCATCCCGCCACTCTTTCTACAGGCTATTGACGAAGACGGATGGCTTTGACGGTAATCTGCTGAAGTCTACTCCATGTATAAGAGTGTCTAGCTCTTCTGTTCAGTGTTTTCCTTTTTCACGAGCATCCTGAGGAGTGACAAACAGTGACAGAATCCATGAAAAATGTCCCATTCAGACCCGGGTGATGGTGAGTCCCAGTTCACATGCCCTTGAGATCCTACATAACACAAGGCACGATATTTTGTGTTGACTGCTGACGAGAATCTCGCCTCGCACACGCCTTCAACGACAGCCCAGTCCTGTGGAAAAGCTTGACCTGTCAGTTCGGTTCCCTGCGGCATCCACCTCACCCAGAAAGCTGGTTCAGTCTCCTTTTGTGCAAGAAGTTTGGGCTTTCTCTCTTTTTAAATTTATTTTGAAAATTTGAGATCAAACTACTGTGTGCAAGAATCCATTGTGATGAGAGATTTGTCCTCAATCCCCCTTGGGCTGGTGAGCCCAGGAGCCCCGAGTTCAGAGTTGGACTAGGGGAGAGGCTTGATTAGCACACAGTTCTTGACACGTTGACCCAGAGTGAAGAACAGTAATTATTCCTATTATCTCTAGCTGAAACTTTATACCTTAAAACCTACAGTCAAAGCCAGAGAAGCCACTTTGCTGAGACCCCAGAGCTTTCTGAACTGGCATAAGCAGCCAGATTGGGCAGATCTGTGTAAGAATATCACATACTGCATTGCAGAGCAGTGTATGAATCCTTAAATTATCACTGACTCTAAGTCCTCACTATTCCAAAGGATAATTGGGAAGAAGTGGTCTATCCTTACACCTGAAATTGCATCACAAGTTTAAAAAGAAGCCATCCAAAACCCATTAAAAATCATGGCAAAGTCACTGAGAGAAGTATACGGATAGTAGATTAGTCTAGAAATGAAAAAAAAAATCATGTGAAATAGTTTCTGCAGCAAAGAAACGCTGAGGCTTCCCTTTTTATTTATGTGATGTCTGGACCGATTGCCACATAAAATAATAAAAGATCTAAAAGTTATTAATAAAGTACTTTGTGCTACTTTAAATTCAATTCATAATCTCAACTGAAAACTTATTTGCACCTAAATTTATGATAAAATCTAGATGATGCGGTTTCTTCCCTCCCTCAAAGACTGACACAATAATGGAATCTTAATTTAGGTTTCATCCTTGGCTCAATCAGTTCCTTAATTCCTGGATTTTGTACTTCAATACAAAATATCTCAGTTAATTTCGTTCTTATGATGTTTGTCCCCAGACTTTGCACTTTTCAACAATGTTTAAAATCGCATACAAATCTGCAAGTCAGCAAATGGCCTCCTTTTGATAAAAAATACTTTGTTTCCTGCCGTGGAAAAATAAGGATAAGCATTTCATTCACTGTGAATACACACAATAAGAATGGGTATTGAAACATTATCACATTTCTATCCCACTCTGTAAGTTTTTATTAAAGATTAAAGTTAATACACCATCTAGTTATATTAATATAAAGTTTGCTCATACTTCTTCCAGTGAATGGTGTTTTTGATAATAAATTAATAAATGGAAGCAAGAAAGATTATCTACTTTCATTCTGAGGATCTAAGAAACTTCCAATAAAGATTTCTGGATTGACTGCATGGACCCAAAAGTGTTCTGTTAAGAAATGAGTAATAAGAATTTAAAGAGAGCCTGCTGATTTTGGAAGGAGGGAAATAGTCATTTCTTGGTTGTATGACCTCAGTAGAATTTTCCACAGCCAGTTGCCCTCTTTTTCAACAAACTTGAAACTTGTCATAATTTCCTATATTTTCTTAAGGAAAAAAAATCGTCAGTGTGGGCAGTACATTTTTAAAAGGTCAAATGTATTTTCTACAGAGACTGTACTGTGTCGTTATTTCCAGATAATTTTGAAACTAACACACTTTGGCTGCACCAAGGCACACCACTAAAAAGGTTTTATTCTTTAAATCCTGTAGAGTAGATTACCCTTTGTTTATAAACCTGTTTACTTGACCTTCAGTCCATCTCCTTGGTGTTTTGAAAAGAGATTAAAAAGAGAAATGAAGTCAGTGGCTTCAAAAATTTTTATCAGTATTTGGAGAAGATTCATTTAACCGTTATTTAAGACAAACATCAAACAAGCAAGCATTTTTTAATACGAGAACAGGTTTTGCATTCAGCGAAAATCATTATAAAAGAAAAGATTCACCTTTTTCTCCACTTAGCAATTTTTGGTCTGTTTGTTTAAATGCAAGCAAAGAAAGAGTCTATGGGAACCAAAAAGGGAAAGGTATACTAAATTAAAACTTATGGAAAAGTTGAAATATAATATCTGGAAAATTAATTATGATATTTTACTTATTAAATCATAATTTTTTTCAAATTTCACAAAAATCGGTATGTAGAAGAAAGAGTAACTAATGTAGACCTGGACACTGAAGATGAGAAAAGAATTTGGAAAACTCTAAAAAAAGAGCATCTGATGGTTAACACAGAGAAAAACGTGTTTGCATAAAATAAAAATGGCCACTTGCCATTTACTAGCACTGACCCCAGCCTAGAGGGCAGGGATATAGCTTATTAATCACTTCTATATATAAAATATAGACTGATGAACAATTTAAAATTGAAATATGATAAACTACTTATGGATATTAACTAGATTAAAGTACATATTTCATTGAACAGTGGTCTAGAAAACAGTATCAATCAAATATTTTCACTTGAAGGGAAAGACAAATGCTTTATTCATTTCCAGGATATTACCTAAACTAATTTTTATAATATATATATGGGAGGCTTTCTGAGATATTAAAATATGTATATATTAAGTAAGTCATTCATTCAACAAATATTTATTAAGCACCAGTTAGGTACCAGGGCACCATAATTTTTATTTTACAGTGGGGAGAAAAAAGAATATGATATGATACATTAAATAGCACAATTCAAATGCTACCTCAAATCCTTCTCAAAAGGAGGCTGTGAATAAATACACACCTTGAGGGATCACTTTTAATGACAGCAGGTTTCTCTTTGGTCTAAGGTCAGAATCAGACAACTTTCATAAAACGGCCCAGGAAAATGCCCAAGGCATCACATCACTGAGATGATACCTTCTCTAAGCTACCAGGACAATGTGTCATTTCCTTTGTATTTATGTTTTGCTTTGGGTTCTACCCTAAAGCAGACCCCAAGACAAGCATTCAAGTAGAAGGAGTTTATTTGGGAGATGATCTCACCAAAAACTGATACGGAAGTAGACAATTGAAACTGGGGAAGGGAGGGACACCAGTACCAAGTTCGTCACACTAGTTACCACTGTGCATAGCTGGAGTTAAATTCCAGGAGCCAGCATAGGATGTATGCCTCAGAGTCACCCCACCCAAGGGGCAAGGGGGCTAGTGTCCGTATACATCTACTCCCATCAGTCCTGACTGGACAATGAGGATGAGAAAGGAATTTTGAAAACTATGAGCATCTAGTTGTTAATATGGATGTTCCTTACCTCTTTCCCAGAACAACTGGCCTAGCCTGATCAACAAGTGGACAAAAGTAGGGCTTGGAAGCCAGAGGAAGACTTCGGGTAAGGAAATGCAGATTCTAGTAGCTGGAAGTCCAGCCCACCAGCACACACTGAGGTGGGGTATTAGTCTCTTAGAGCTGCCATAACAGCTAACCACAAACTAGGTGGCTTAAACACAGAAGTTGTTGATTCTCTCAGAGTTCTGGAGTCCAGAAGTCTGCAATCAAGGTGTCATCAGGGCCACACTCCTTCTGAAGGCTCTGCAGAGAATCCTTCCTCACCTCTTCCAGCTTCTTGCGGCTCTAGGTGGTCCTTGGCATTCCTTGGGTTGTGGTTACATCACTCCAGTTTCTTCTGTCTTAACATCACCTTCTCTTCTGTGTTTCTGTGTCTTCTCCCCTTCTCTTCTCTTCTAAGGATATTTGTCTTTGGATTTAGGATCCACCCTAAAGCCAAGATGATCTCATCTCAAGATGCTTAACTTAATTACATCTGCAAAGACTATTTCCAACCAAGGTCATATTCACACATTCTGAGGGTTAGGACATGGACTGATCTTTTAGGGGGCCACTATTAAACCCACCACAGGTGGAATGGGTGAGGGGGTATGAGCAGGACCTCAACAGTGTCTGCTGCAATCTAGTGATTCTTAACAATCACCATCAACCTGTTCTGTATCCTCTTATTCCTAGCCCGCCAGCACAAACCACTCACCTAAGATCAGCTTTCAGCTACGTGTGTGCTGTTAACTACCAACTTTTTTCCCCTTCCTCTACGTAGTTTTATAGTGTGAATGCTTATCTTATACAGAACTGTGGATTTATTGGTTATTTATCAGACATATATTGATCTTTAAGAGCTGTAACCACAATAAGCAGGGATGGGATGCCCCTTACACTTACAACAAATCTTTCTTTGAACAAAACAGGGTGTATGTATATGTGTGTGTGTGTGTGTGTGTGTGTGTGTGTGTATATATGGTGTATATGTGTGTGTGTATATATATATAGTCACTGTATTAAGGCAATATCCTAAAATTCTTTCAATAAAAGGTAAGGTTTGGAATGAAAAAGTTAGGCTGTGTGTCACAAAATAATTTAACTGAAACCCCCAGAGTTTCATACTTATGATTGCAGCAAGTCAGGAGAACTGTCAAGCCCCACACAATGGGTGAAACATTAATTGGGGCCTATGCCTTGCATATTAGAGTATGTTTCTCCAGATCTGCCACAGCCTGCAAAATCAAAACAATTCCCTCAGCAAGTGAAACAGCTAGCGAGCAAATCCACGACACCGCCACTGCTGTTCATGAGCAGGTGTCTGTCAGTTTTTGGTGGGTGTTGGATTTATTTTTTCCAGATTAAAGGGGTTTGTTTCATGGATATGTTTCTGCTTCTCACTTGTCTTGTAAGATTTCCAAAAAGGTCCCTTTGGAGGGAGGTAGGGAAGGATCCTGAGTTGAGTAGCACTCTGGGAGGCAATACAGATAAGTATGCTGAGAAAATGGGGACAGATTCTGGGAAGTGGGTTGTGGGATAAAGGGTAGGATGGAGAAAAGCTTGGTCATAGAGGAAGCCATAGGCAGGGACCCACTGATACATCATCCCTGACCCCATCCTAGCCTGGCAGCCCATTCAGCAACTTCTGTTAATTGGCACTTGTCCAAGTCATTCAATCCCAGCACATTTGGTTGAAAGTGGAGAAGCTGTGAGGGGAGGACTCTCATAAGAGAGAATGTACCATTTAGCCACTCAAAAGTGGGACTCCATCAATTCCAAATATAAAGCACATAATGTGCATTCATTCATTTATTCACTCATGTACTCAATCTCTAGTGAATGTCTATTGAGTGACAGGCAATATACTATATGCCTAAGAATCCTAAGATCCTAAGAGTGCCTAAGATCTCCATGAGTCCTGTCCTCACCTCTTTTCCCTTTGAGTTTGGTCACACTGTCTCAGTCTATGTATTTGTTGACAAAAGATAGAAACTTGTGTTTTCTTTCTAGAAAATCAGATTTTTAAAACCATGATCACACGTATCTAAGGCCCTCATAATCACCCTATGTTACGTTAAGTCTAGATGCAATATTAAGTAGATTACAGAACTCTGCCACTATTCAACAATAAAAAGGAAATGAAAATTGCAAGCCAAAATTTAATTGTTTTAACATGTTTGTTGAAAGCAAGAGAAGTGAAGGATTAAAAATAATATCTATTCTTCTAGGAAGCTGGGACTTCCATTTAGTAAAAGATGATTTAAGAGCTGTGGAGTACTTCACAGGTGAAAAGTTATGCAGCAGAATGCCTTTAACCACGAATTTGAAGGATGAATTATAACCTCTTTTGGCTTAATCACTCTGCTGACTGCTCTCCAGCTAGACACTTAAGGATGACTAAAATTTTTCAGTCTCTAAAGTAATAAGCGTATAGACATCAATGCCAGAAAGGCAATAAAATCTAGACTTTTGGAAGATGAGGCAGGAGTTCAAAGTTTTACAGTCTCTCCAACCCTTTCCCCCAGAAATTTCTCTTTGCCTCTGAATTATCCAGTAGTTTTTAAAATGTAGTGAGCAAAGGAGTTACTTGGGGAGCTGATTAGTATCATATTCTTAGACCCCCCCCCCACCCCTGCCAATTTAGGTTTAGTAGTTCTGAGGTAGGATCCAGGAAATCTACCTTATTAACAAGCAATCTCAGAGAATTCTGTTGCAGGGGGTCTGCTGATCACATTCTGAGAAACAGTGATCCAGGGGAAATTCATCCTGAATTTTCTACTTTTGCCCTCTCTAACAGCATGGTGATAGCAAAGATATTTTCTTGACTTTTCAAATTTTTAATGGTTTAGTGAACACTTACTTTATGCCAGGCACTGTGGTAAGAATCACACTAGCTGAGATTCACGATGATATGTCTTTTTTTTAGGGTACCCTTTAATCCTCACAAATACCTTGGATATTGCTAAAGAAGAAATCTTGAAGATTTAGAGGACAGAGTTTGGAACTGAGGAGGGAGAAATTCTGGAAAAGAGGGCACCACAAAGAGGGAAGCCACAAAACATGCATACAAACACTCCTCAAATCTATGACTTACTTCTGAATTTTAACACATGGAATAAGAGCCCAAGGAGCCTAAAAGAGAAACAATAGCTAGAAAGCTGAATAGCAATTTTAACAACTGCCCACTGCAGAGGAGAGTTTGGAGTTTGGGTAGTCTCAGGTTAGCAGGGCAAGCCTCAAACTTAAACACCTCAAACTTTCCATTGCAATTTCATCAGGGCCACATCTTTGTAAGAAATGCCACATGCTGGGATTAAGGGATTCATCCAAGGACAAAAGGCAAAACTAAAATAGACCTGCCTTAATGAGGCCAAAAACCAAACCTCCAAGAGATCAAGGAGATCCACCAGTAATTTAACTGCCTACTAAAACAAAACTCAGTACCCTTCAGAGGAAGAGAATAAAGAATCTCAATAATATATCATGCACTGTACAAGAAAAAATAATTAGATTTGTGAGGATAAAAAGCAAATAAGAATAAGTGAAAAAAAATCAGTCAATATAAACAGACCCATAGATGATCCAGATGTTGTCATTTACACACAAGGATTTTTAAATCACTGTGATAAGTGTGTTAAAGAATTTACAGGGAAAAAAATGAGTAAATAGTGGAGGAATAGGGGGTTTCAAGAGAGATTCTCAAACTGCTAAAAAAAAAAAAAGAGAGAGAGAGAGAGCCAAATAATTCTAGAACTAAAAAAAAACATAATATCAAAATTTAAAAATTCACTCAATGGCTTTGACAGTAGATTGTACCCAACAGAAGAAAGAATCAGTAAAAGTGAGAACAGGACAATAAAATCACTCACACTGAAGCACAGAGTGAACAAAATTTTTTTAAAAAGAATGAAATGAACCACAGTGACATGTGGAATGGTATCCAGCAGGCTAACATAAGTGTAATTTGAGTCTCAGTCTGAGAGGAGAGAGACAAAGTGCATCAAAATTATCTGAATAAATATTGATCAAACTTTCTCACATTTAATAAAAATCAAAACTCCACATATTGAGGAGCTCCATGATCCCCCCCCACCCACACAAAGCAGCGTAAATACAAAGGAAGCCAAATACAGGCACGTCATAGTCTAAATGTTGAAAACCAGAAATAAAAAGAAAAATTTTAAAGTAGCCAGAAGAAAAAAGCACATTTATATACAAAGGAACAATAAGAACGATGTCTGACTTCTGATAAAAAGCAGTGGAGGTCAGAAGACAATAGAAATAAAATGCTCCAAGATTCTGGACCTTAAACTAAAAGGAATGAAGCTCTGATGGTAAGATTTCTGGTAGTTTGGCAGTCAGGATGGGATAAAACATTCTTTGGTGGGGACCTTTTACATGCCCCTTCAAATTCTTTTGGGGAGTGATAGCCATTGTAGTTTCTTGAGTAGGTGACATGATAAAATAAAAATTGGGGGTAAGAAGCATTTGCAGTTAGATACAGGATGGACTAGATGGGAAAGAAATAAGAGACAGAAAAATGGGAAATCAGTTAGGAAAGTGATGTCACAATCTAGACAAGAGATCATTTTTTTGTCAAAGTAAACAAGCACTGGGCAATAGTGTCATCAAACAAGGCCTAGGCCTTAGGTATCAGACCCCAGAACCTCATTGGTCTGGACATTGGTCATGGCCCCTGCTCTGAGATGGATCTGCATACTCATCAAGCTCATGGAACCAAAATGATAGACCCAACAAAATGCTGACTCATCCATTTACCATGAGAAATACAAATGTCAAGAGTAACAAAAGACTCAACATGGCAGGTCAGCACATTCCCTCTCTATATGGGAGGCCAGAGATTTTGATGACTACGGAGTCAACGCAAGAGAACTTTAGGCAACATCACTAATTATTAGAGAAATGCAAATCAAAACTACAATGAGGTATCACCTCACATCAGTCAGAATGGCCATCATCAAAAAATCTACAAACAATACATGCCGGAGAGGGTGTGGAGAAAAGGGAACCCTCTTGCACTGTTGGTGGGAATGTAAATCGATACAGCCACTACGGAGAACAGTATGGAGGTTCGCTAAAAGACTAAAAATTGAACTACCCTATGACCCAGCAATCCCACTACTGGGAAAATACCCAGAGAAAACCATAATTCAAAAAGACACATGCACCCCAATGTTCACTACAGCACTATTTACAATAGCCAGGACATGGAAGCAACCTAAATGTCCATCAACAGAGGAATGGATAAAGAAGATGTGGTATACATATATAATGGAATATTACTCAGCCATAAAAAGGAATGAAATTGGGTCATCTGTAGAGACATGGATGGACCTAGAGACTGTCATACAGAGTGAAGTATGTCAGAAAGAGAAAAACAAATATCGTATATTAATGCATATATGTGGAATCTGAAAAAAATGGCATAGACGCTCTTATTTACAAAGCAGAAATAGAGACAAAGGCGTAGAGAACAAGGGGGAAAGGCAGGGGTGAGATGAACTGGGAGACTGGGATTGACATATATACACCCTTGATAGTATTTATAAAATAGATAACTAATGAGAACCTACTGTATAGCACAGGGAACTCTACTCAGTGCTGTGTGGTGACCTAAAGGAGAAGGAAATCTAAAAAAGAGGGGATATATGTATACGTACAGCTGATTCACTTTGCTGTACAGTATAAACTAACACAATATTGTAAAGCAACTATACTCCAATTAAAAAAAAGAGAACTTTAGGTGATCCTGAGAAATATTCTTCAGCTGAAATAGCCTGAGCTTCCTCACCTAGCACAGGGAGTCTTGCCAAGGATGCTCTACCTGCCGCTCTGCTTGGCCCTAATTCCCTGTACTGTGCTCGGAAGGATCCTGACGGTGTGCAACTCCCTTTCCACCACCATCCAGGCTGTTTTGTTTTTCATAAATGGTAACGGAGCAGTTCTGTTTGCTCTCCAGTCTTGCTGGTCTGAGAGCTATGCTACCTCTTTAAAGCACTAATTATCCCCCCTGATCTATTGCATATGATCTTTAAAGTTTAACTCTCAAACAGAAATCTCATTTCAACTTTTTAAGTTTCTAAGTTGGCATCTCATTGTGGCCTCCAGGAACGACAACAATGTGGATCTGCATTACAGTGGATACAGGAACGATGGAGAAGACGGAGCAAAAGAAGCTGTTAGCACAGAGTTAAATGCGTAATGCAGAATCAAATAAGGGTTGATCAAGAGCAACAGGACAGTGAACAGATTTTAGAACCAAAAATTAATTTTGCCAGCACCAAACTCCTACTCAGCGCCAAAATGCCTTGCCTTCCAGAAACACTCAGAAAATATTTGTGGAATGACAATGGAATGGGAGCTGAAGCTCCATCGGCTCAGGTCTCGTAAATCCTCTGCAAATTCCAGGAAGTACTCAAGTTGCTCACCATCCCCATGGCAGGGAGGACACACTAAAGGTGAAGGAAGTAATAGATTCTGTTGGAGTAAAAAGAGTTGGGGTAGAGTGGAGATATATGTAGATTGAAATCCTTTGGAGGCTCAGAGTCATCTCCCAAGGGGACTCTTATCAAAAGGCTAGTTATTACCTAAGCTTAACTAGGACAGTATGAACTATTTTGCTATTCATTCTGAACAGTTCTAAGAACACGTATTTCCAGCTTACATATAGTGCCTTTACGCTTCTTGTTCATTTATGTCCAATTCTATTTGACAGATGAGGAAATAGACTCAGAGAGATTAAGTAACTTTCCCAATACTAACTTGTGTTTCCCAAGCAACACAGTTAGTGGCAGAGCCAAGCATGTGAACCATAGCAATCTAGCTCTAGTGCTCATACTCCGATCCACTACATTATACCTCTCTCACATTGTGTCAGACCCAAGATCTCTGATTCATAATCATCGAGCCCCCCTGGAGCAATAAGGAAACGTTAAAGCAGAGCCAGTGTCTGGTTTGGTCTGAGGCCCTTTTGCTAAGTGGACGAAATGGCTTCTGCCTCCAGAACTGACTCCTGACCTCAGGACCAATGTCATCTCACTATGTGTTCTGCGCCTGGCATGACCAGAATCAGGCTCTGAGCAGGAGCAATGGAGGAAAGATGCAGCTCGTCTGCCTTTGGTATTATGTTAGATTGTGGATTTGAGGTCCCTGAACCACTAAGATAAAGTTCTGTTTTTCTTAGCACACCTAAGTTGGCAGATGCTAGCATTATAGCTGAGCAGATGTTTTCCCTAGAGAATCTGTTTCCAATACCTTATGATGAAGAATCACCTTCAGAGAATAAACAAATGTACATACGTGTATGCTCCAGCAAGACAAAACCATCTATTTCAGATGGGAGACACAAATGCTCTGTGTGTTGGGAAATAGATATCAGACAGGCTGGAAGTCACCCAAGGATGTATTTTTTAGTGTCATTTCTATTTGAGGTTTTTCACTGTCCTTCCCTGCTCCCAGCAACTGCAATTTGGAACATTAATTCTAGATTTTATTGTTTATTTCCCTCAATGTAGTTTGCATCAAACTGACAAAAGGCAGTTTTATAAAGCAAGTATACTAAATGTGCTTATTTCACATATTTACACAGTACTTGAACTTAAACCAAAGAGAAAGTGGGTAACCAGTATATAGCAATGTTTCTTTTTTTAAACATTTTGCAAGTTTTTCTATTGGTTTATTGTTTTGCTTGTCTGTTTTTAATGGCCAAATTATTCCTAGAGGTACGAAGATGCTCATGCATTTCTTTTCAATGTTTACAAGTGTTTATAACTGAGCAAGCTTATCTGTCTCAGAAGCATATTGTGGAGTCACTAACATCATATTATTGAATAATTATATTTCATTCTTTACTTACATTGTCCAGTCAGTTGATATTTACATGTTAAATAATTCTTAGTTTCATGAGCATCTATGAATAAGGAAAAGGCAAGTAGGAGGTACATATTACATAGTCAATCTTAAATTTCAATTAGCTATGTGTGGTAGGCTAAATAATGGTCCCCCCAAAATAGGTCCACATCCCAGTCCCCAGAACCTGTGAATGTTATCTTACATGGCAAAGACTTTGTAAATGTGATGAAGTTATAGATCTTGAGTTGGGGAGATTATCCTCAGGTATCTTTATAAGAGGGAACCAGAGGGAAATTTCACACACATGGAAAAGGAGAAGGCAATGTCACCATGAAGGCAGAGAGTGGAGCGATGAGGTCACAAGCCAAGGAAGGCAGGAAACCACCAGGAGCTGGAATGGATTCTTCCCTAGAGCTTCCAGAGCCTCAAGCTGGCCCTGCTGGCAGTTTGAGTTCAGACCACTGAAACTGATTCTGAACTTCTGGCTTCCAGAACTGTGAGGGAATACATTGCTCTTGTTGTAAACCACCAAATCTGCGGTAATTTGTTGCAGCAGCCATCCAGGAGCTCAGAGGCCAGAGAAAATGGGTATTATCATATATATTGTGTTCTGAAAGTTTAATAGTAAAAGGTATCCAACTTCTAGGCTATAGATTCCCCAGGGAACAAAATGGAATTTGTAGTACAGGCTTCATTAGATGATGGATGGCTAAACCAATCCTAACCCTCTAGGAGTCAATTTGAACCGTGGGGAGGGCAGGATTATGAAAGTGTGTGAAGTGTGAACAACCATCATAGGGCAAATTAGGTTGGCCCACATTGTGGTAATGACATGGTCTCCCTAGAAAGGACCAGGCATCCACTTCCAGAATCTGATCATCAAGGCCTCATTGCATCAGGGAACAAGCACCCACCATGGACTGTGCAGAACGAGTGTTCAACGACATTCTCTAGCTTCCAGAATCACAGGTAGTATTAGACTGATCAGGCCCAGCACTCTCTCCACTTGGGTATGAAAGCCAAGCTGACTCCCACTTGGACTGTGTAAGCCCTTGCATTCCCAGAGTATTTAGGTTGAGGTGGGGTTATGGGGGGGAGGAGATGAAGAAAAAGAAAGAGTTTTGTGAGAGAAAGAAACTGGATTTCTAAGAAATTTGGTCTTGAGCATTTAAATGGACATATACAAGGGATATGTCATTTATATCATGTTTGTGGAATACATCATGTGAGTTACAGCTACTAACAGAAACAATGATGTCTATTAAGGTTAACAGTTGTTGAAATAGTACTAAGGGTAAATGCATTCTAATTGCTGGTAAGATCCCCTGAAACACATCTCTCCTTTCATAAGTAATGGAATAGAGAAAGGGGCTGAATTTTCATATTAGTCTTGGCACTAATGTCTTGTTAACCCTTATCATCATCATAAGATTTATATGCACCTCTCTAGATCACTCATTGCCTGCCAGGGTAAAGGGCTCCAGGCATCTTTGTCGTCTATTTGTAAGCGCAAATCATCTGCAAAGCAAAGGGTGATGAGTTGGGCACTTTCTGTAAAGCTAACCCCTTCTTTTCCAGCCAGCCAACTTGCTAACAGTTGGTGGGAACATAGAAGGAAGGCATCCTTATGTTTGGCAATTCTTCATCCCTCTCCAGATGTTCCTCACTCTCTTTGCTACCAGCTGAGGCACGTCCATTCCAGAAGTGTTTAACAAGAGAGAATTCAATAGAGAAAACTTAACCTTGGATAGGAAGGATGAGGAGTACGGGGTGTGCATAACATAGACAGCTTTCGGTAAGATCTAATAAATTATTGACAACATCAAGAATAACTTCTTTTCCAACGGAACCCCAGGAATCACAGAGTTGCCAGTTAGGTTCCTACTTTTACAAGGAAATAATGTCAGTAATAACAATAGCAAGAAGACCATAAACATCTTTTCTCCCTCACAGTGCATATCAGCAATTCATGCACAGCAACTTTATAGAATTAATCAAATGTATCTGCCTAAGGCCATCTAGTTTCTCTTTTATTGTATTCTCTTTCACTGGTTTTTAACCTGACCTTCCTGTAAAAATACTTCTAACTCATCTTTGAAAATTACCACAAGCTGGATAGAGAAGGATAAAGGGAGACAGACCATGAACAGGGAAGTTGCAATCCTGAATAATATATAAACTAAAATATGAATGATACCATCATTCAAAAAGCAACTGGCTCAAAGGAAAGATGGTTCTGAGAAGCAGAAAGGATATAGGAAGCTTGGGTTCTCATTTACAAGCAAGAGAATTACTCATACTTGTGGGCCACTATAGGAGAGGAAGCTCTTAGAACCCACACTTATCAGGATCTGGGAAGCCTTGCCCTATGGATGTGGAAATCTCCATCTGTGTGGATAACCCCAGTACTCATGGGCTGACAAGGCTAGTCTGGGTTTTGCTGCTGGGGTATGGTTCAGGTTAAGGCTGAATTTATTATGGGAATGGGTAAGCTCCTGATTAAGAATGTGGTCACTAGAGGCAAATTTTTTCACAAGCAACCAGAGGTTGATGCCTCTATAGTGAGCCAAGCTAGAGAGGCTGCAGAAATCCTCAGTCAGAGACCCACACCACAGTTAACCATGAGGTTACCTAACCCTAACCCTAACCCTAACTCTAACCCTAACCCTAATCCTAAACTTGAACAATGTAAATAAGGCCCTTTGTTCTGGAAGAAGCCGCATACTATTTGAGTCTCTCTGAGGTCATGATTGATGGGTATAAAAGAGCCACATCATTTTATTATCCACAAGGTCTTCTCGACATAGAAGCGAGTCCCTCTTTATTTCATGATTTTTAGCAGCTGTGTTTTGCATGATTTGTGCTGTGTGTTTTGGTAAGCTTCATGGGATATAAGTGCCCCTCAAGTGGATGGAGTGGTCATTCAGGTTCCTCAGTCTCTTCTATCATAAATCATCACTTTTTCCCCCAGATTCCCCTCCAAGGATTGTAGCCATTAGCAGGCTCCAAAAAAGCCACTTTTGTGGCATAAGTCAGAGAAGTGGGATTGTAGGTTCAAGAACCAAAGAGGAATAGAAATGCAGGAGCAGGTGGTGGTGATATCATACCAAGAAATTGCTAAAGCCAGCTCCACACTACAAGAAGATGCCAAGTTGCCTGGATTCTTGAAAGGAACATGGGGACTACAACATTCTGTCATTCTTGTTTCATCTTACATTTCTGTCTCTTCCCCACACAATTATTATTTATATATAGTTTTTTATAGAGGTAAAATTTACGTGAATTTGAAAGCAAAAATCTTAACTGTGTAATTTAGACAAATGCCTACGTAACTCACATTCCTTATCCAAATATAGAATGCTTTCATCATCTCAGAAAGTTCTCTCGTGTCCATTCCTGGTTAATTTACACCCCCAACCCAAAGACAACCACTTTTCTGGGTTTTTTTCACACCATAGATTAGTTTTGCCTATTCTAGATCTCCATAAATAGAATCATGTAGTATATGCTATTATTGATTTTTTTGTGTCTGGGGTCCTTCAGTCAGCATGTTTGTGAGATTCATCCATGATGATACATAGATCAGTAGTTCTTTTTTTTTTTTTTTGCTTAATAGTATTCCATTGTATGAATATACCGCAATTTATTTATCTACTCTGTTAAAGTTGGACATTTGAGTTGTTTAAAGTTTGGATGGTATTATAAATAAGGCTGCCATGAACATTATTATAGATTTTTCATGCATGAACATGTGTTTTCATTTCTCTTGGGTTAATACCTAGGAGTGAAATTCCTAGGTCAAAGGATATGTAACAGACTATTTTATAATATATAAATTAAATTTATGGGTTCCCCCAAGTGACTTGCAAATGAGTTTCTTTTAACAAAATCAAAACATCCTTTTAAATTATTTTTCAGGACAGAAGTAGTCCCTCAAGAATATACTTTTGCAGTGCTAGGTAGCAACATGACATCTACAGACACTACTTGCTAAGAATGTACCATTTTGGGCAAAACCCCAGGGTGACCCTTACATTTATACAGGATTGCCTTTTGAGAAATCAGCTTTATATAAGGTTTTTCACACCACTCCACAGCAACCTTAATTTTCAATACACCTTCCATCTTTCTTGATTTGAGTCTACTTTTTACAAGGATGGGCAACTGACATGGTAAGATTTGAAAGATTTGGGTTTAGCACAGAAGGATGAGAAAGAATAGTTTTAAGTTTAGGCCTAGAAAAAAGGATCTTCTATATCACTCATTTTGGCTAACCAGGAATTATATTGGAATAACAGTAATAAAGAGTGTATATTTTCTGGGCCTTGTCCTCTGGCCAAATGTTTCTACCAGTTCTGTGGGGTGATGGAGGAAATGTTGAAGGGGGAAAGTTGGTTGTGGTAGTAGAGAATTTAATGAGTCCAGGTTTTGAGTTCTCTCTATTCCTAGATCCCCATACATCTTAAAATCAATTTACACTAAGGCCCTTCCACTTTACTTTCCACTACTATCCGTCCACTACTGACTTTCAATCATAGTATATAGTCAGTCATCTAGAAGAGGTACCATTTTCCTGCTTAGTGACAAAAATCTTAGAGATATGAGAAGGTCTACCACTTGCAGTTGTACACAACTCCAGGGAGGATATATCTATATGGGTAGATGCCTTCTGAAGTTGTGTGGTATACAATCTGCACAGCCATTCATGATATACAAGAAGATATATATGAGGGAACAAATGAGTACAGAGTCCCATCAAATTAAAGTAGATTGGTAGAGCTTAACTTATTAATCATGATCTTTCTTTATTTTGTAAGTAATTTCACAAGTAACTCAGCCAATCCTATTTTAGCCTCGATCCTTAGATTACGTTTAGGCTACGGTTTATCAGTCCTTCTTCCCCATCTTTCCCTTATATTCTCAGCCCAAACCTGACAATTTCTCTTCTATCTCCTTCTCTATCTAGGACTCAGATCGATCCCTTTAATTTGGCTTCTCTTAGCCAAAAGATATCTCATTTGAGCAATTTTCCACAGGTTTTCTATTCTGTGAATTTCTGTGAACTAACTTTTCTCTGCTCATTGGCTATGAAGCTTTTCCCAGTGGAAAATGTTTATAAGAAACCAGCTCCAACTATCACAAGTAGCCATTTTTACTCATTTTTCCTCTTCAATTGCTTTGTGGTTTAAACATCCAAAGTTTCCCTAATGAGCTTGGTCTCTAATAAAGTGTTAAACTATTTCCTATTAGCACAAAATATGCCACACAGGGTGAAAACCGTGGACAATAAAAGACAAACTGGGTTGCAGACAGAGTACCATCTAGGCCTCAGTTTTCTAATCTATAAATCAGATGAGAAACAGTAGGTCCATAACATGACTGTTCCATCAGAATCCCTTGAGGATATTGCATAAATCCAGATTCTCAGTCTCCACCCCCAGAATATTCTGGTTTATCTTGTCCAGGGATAGGGCCTGGGACTCTGCAATTTTAAAAGCACCGTTTTCTCTTTCTCTCTCTCTCTCTCCCCCCATCTATTTTTCTTTACATACCATAAATACCATGTGCTTGTAGAAGCAAAGCAGGTGAGTTTGCTTCTAGTAAAAATGGAGTAAATACACTCAATCCTATCTCCCCATCTGACTATCACTAAGAAACATGCACAAAAAAGCAGCTATCAGAAGACAAGGAAAGAATGGCAGGTGTACTGGTATAGAATTCAGTACTCAAAGGACAATGCAGCAATGAGTTGCCTGTTTGGTTTTTTTTCTGTCTTCTATACCCTGACTTAAACTCTGTGGCAGACCAAAACCAAAACTGCTGACAGGCACAAATAAAGTCAGACCCAGACACTCTCTCTAGCCAGAGAAGCAGGAGTAGGGGTCAGTGTGGGACAAACCCCTTTCAACTCTCCAGCATGAGAAATCAAACAAGAGTTCCCTGCCCCCAGCAAGATGGAGATGGCCCCAAGCCATTTTGAGTGCCAGCAAAGAAAAGGCAGCCCCATCCCCCACTGGTATGGCAGACGGTACCCCTGCGGAGTGGAGGAGTGTATTTTGACTCTCGCTGCACTGCACTGAGCAAAAGTGGTGGCAGTGGCAGCTCCACAGGCTCTTTGCTCTCACTACTTTGCCCCAAGTTAGGCCAAGTCACAAGAAGAGCATGAAAATGCAGGGACAATAAAGTTCTGGTTTTCTAATCAGACCCCTAGGAAAAGGACCCCTGGGAGTCAGAGATAACTATTGACATGATGAAGTTAGAAAAAGGGATTTAAAAAAAATCCTTATGGGGCTTCCCTGGTGGCGCAGTGGTTGAGAGTCCCCCTGCCGATGCAGTGGACACGGGTTCGTGCCACGGTCCGGGAAGATCCCACATGCTGCGGAATGGCTGGGTCCGTGAGCCATGGCCACTGAGCCTGTGCGTCCGGAGCCTGTGCTCCGCAACGGGAGAGGCCACAACAATGAGAGGCCCGCGTACCACAAAAAAAGAAGAAAAATGCTTATGAAATACTAGCTCAGACCCAAACTGCTTGTGTGTGAAACCAGCTGTAATGAATACAGCAAAGGCTTTTTAAATAATTAATTAATTAATATATTTATTTATTTGGGGTTTTGTTTTGTTTTGTTTTTTTTCCATGAACTTCTATGGCTTTTATTTTTTTTTAACGTTTTTATTGGAGTATAATTGCTTTACAATGGTGTGTTAGTTTCTGCTTTATAACGAAGTGAATCAGTTATATGTATACATATATCCCAATATCTCCTCCCTCTTGCGTCTTCCTCCCTCCCACCCTCCCTATCTCATCCCTCTAGGTGGTCACAAAGCACGTAGCTGATCTCCCTGTGCTATGTGACTGCTTCCCACTAGCTATCTATTTTACATTTGGTAGTGTATATATGTCAGTATATACACTACCACTCTCTCACTTTGTCCCAGCTTACCCTTCCCCCTCCCCATGTCCTCAAGTCCATTTTCTAGTAGGTCTGCGTCTTTATTCCCATCTTGCCCCTAGGTTCTCCGTGAACTTTTTTTATTTTTTAGATTCCACATATATGTGTTAGTATACGGTATTTGTTTTTCTCTTTCTGACTTACTTCACTCTGTATGACAGACTCTAGGTCCACCCACCTCACTACAAATAACTTAATTTCGTTCCTTTTTATGGCCGAGTAATATTCCATTGTATGTATGTGCCACATCTTCTTTATCCATTCATCTGTTGATGTACCACAATGTTGACTGCAGCTCTATTTACAATAGCCAGGACATGGAAGCAACCTAATTTATTTATTTTTGGCTGTGTTGGGTCTTCGTTGCTGTGTGTGGGCTTTTTCTAGTCGTGGTGAGTGGAGGCTACTCTTCATTGAGGTGCGCGGGCTTCTCATTGCGGTGGCTTCTCTTGTTGCAGAGCACAGGCTCTAGGTGCACAGACTTCAGTAGTTGTGGCACACAGGCTCAACAGTTGTGGCTCGCAGGCTCTAGAGTGCAGGCTCAGTGGTTGTGGCACACGGGCTTAATTGCTCCGCGGCACGTGGGATCTTCCCGGACCAGGGCTCGAACCTGTGTCCCCTGCATTGGCAGGTGAATTCTTAACCACTGCATCACCAGGGAAGTCCAAGCAAAGGCTTTTTAAACTCAACTACACCATATATCACTGCCCAGGTCTCAGACTGACACTAAGAACATGCAAAGGGGTACAGACTGGAAGAGCACTGCAATGGCTTTGAAGATTAAACTGACATTGGAACCATACACCACAGAAGCTGGTTCAGGACTTGCAGTCTAGATTCAACAAGGTTAACTGCTGGCTGAAACAAAATTTTAAAATAACATTCTCTGGAAGATTTTTATAGGAATCAGAGTCTCATGGTATTCAAAATGTCTGAATACAGTCCAAAATTACTCAGCATACAAAGAATCAGACAATCTGAAGAACTGTCAAAGGAAAAAGCAATCAAGAGATGCTAACCTTGAGATAACAAAATATTGCAATTACAAGATTTTAGAGCAGCTATTATGACCATGCTACAAGAAGTAAGGATGAATACTCTTGAAAGAAATGGAAAGATATAAGCTCTCATCTGAGAAACTGGAGCTATATAAATGAACCAAATGGAAATCCTAAAACTGAAAGCTCTAATAACAGAAATAAAAAATTGGAAGGGCTTAATAAAAGAATGGAACTAGAGGAAAGAATTAGTAAATTTGAAGATACATCAATAGAAATTATACAATCTGAAAAGTAGAGATTAAAAAAAAAACAGAGCCTCAGAGGCCTGTGAGACAATATCAAAAGGTCTAACATTTATATCATTGAATTTCTAGAAGGAAAGGAGAAAGAGATATGACCAGAAAAATATTTGAACATATAATGAGTGAAAACTCTCCAAATTTTGTGGAAGACAAAATATAGAAACCTAAGAAACCCAAAGAGAATAAACTCATATAAAACTATGCCTATACACATCATAAATAAACTGATGGAAATCAAAGATTAAAATAAAATCTGAAAAGCAGCCAAAGAGAAACAATGTATTACATATAGAGAACAAAGATCCAAATGAGTGCAGATTTTTTCATCAGAAACCATGGAGACCGAAAACCAGTGCAACAATATTTTTAAAGTGCTGAAAGAAAAGATCTGCCTGTCAACCCAGAATTCTATACCCTGTGAAAATATCCTTCAGGAATAAAGGGAAAACAAAGATGTTCTCAAATGAAGGAAACCTAAGAGAATTCATCACTAATAAACTTGCTTTACAGAGATTTGTCAAGTACAAAGGAAATAATGACTAAAGGAAACCTGAAAAATCAGTAATGACAGAATAGCAGCAGAGGTAGTAAATATCTGCCTAAATAAAAGAGATCATTTTTGTCCCTTAACTTGGTTAAACAATATAATGCTTGTCAAAAGCAAAAATCATAATGCTCTCTGATGGGATTTTCACTGTAGGTAGACATAATACATATGAAAACTTTTGAAAGGAGGAAGACTAAAATGACCAGATACTTATACATTTTCTTTATTTTTTGTGACATGGTAAGATATTAATGCTAATTAGATTGCGTAAAGTTTGATGCATTTATTGTATTCCCGACAGCAATCACTAAAGAAATAATTCAAAGACATATCACGAAAAACTCAATAGAGATTTAAATGGAATTCTGAAAAGTATTTGAATAACTCAAACAAGGCAAGTAAGGGAAACCAAAGGAATGAAAACCATAAGAGAAAAGCAGAAACTAATAATAAAATACAACTATGTCTGTAATTTCATTAAATGTAAATGGTTTAAACAAACCAATTAAAAGACAGTGATAGGGGGCTTCCCTGGTGGCGCAGTGGTTGTGAGTCCGCCTGCCGATGCAGGGGACATAGGTTCGTGCCCCGGTCCGGGAAGATCCCACATGCTGCGGAGCGGCTGGGCCCGTGAGCCATGGCCGCTGAGCCTGCGCGTCCGGAGCCTGCGCTCCGCAACGGGAGAGGCCACAACAGTGAGAGGCCCACGTACCACAAAAAAAAAAAA